>NC_136592.1:34098002-34120502 GCF_910589615.1 Taurulus bubalis | reverse complement strand
GGGTCTGTGGGTCTGTGAGTCTGAGTCTGTAGCTCTGTGGGTCTGTAGCCACCAAACGTTATGTATCGCATTTCAGCGACAGAGAAAACAGTCCGTATGTGCATGGCGGCGGTTGCCGTCATGCACATACGGACTGTAACACTGACTGCCGGTTGGAAGCAGGTGGAGGATGACGCTCAGCCATCGATGTAAAGAAGTGCTCTCGCTGCTTCTGTGCGTCTTTTCTCCGTCATGTTTCTCCTCCACGATGTTTAGAGAACTTGCCTCGCGTCGGGAAATTACCGACGTAATTATCTCTCACTAGAAATTATCACGATTTTTTCATTCCTCATCTTTAGGTTAGGGAGGAAGTGACGTGTGTGTTGTCGTTCGTTATGCTAGTGTGGGGGATGCTACGTGAGCTTGTTAGCTGTTCCGTTTGAGCTAACGTTACTGTTAGCGAAGAGCCCCGTTGCAATACTGTGAACACTCAAGCAACACACCTGCAAGTTAAGGAAACCAACGTCTGAGTCGTTACTGCAGACGTTACAATATCAAAGTTTACACCAACATGTTTTTAACTGTCAAGCTTGAAATGACAACTAACGGTCGCGCAATTTAAATCTACCTGTTATTTTAAGTGCACTGATTTGGAACGCTCTAAATGTAAACAGGCTGTACAGTCCTTTATGGCTGAATAAACTACACCTCGTGACTCACTCTCAACCAATCAGAATGCTTGATTTGATCTACCCGTATTATAATGGGAGGTACATCCCATTAATGACCCTTCCTCTTATGACATCACAGTATGTATGTATGTATGTCTGTCTGTCTATGGATCAGCACAGGACCAACTGAACCAAGCAATGACTACAGCAGAGTATGTCTTCAAGCCGGTAGGAGGAGAGCTAGCTAGCTGTTAGCATCCAGTGAAACTGACCCCTTTATTATGATGTCCGTCTGTACTGCCATACATTAACATCCACCCGGAGGAAGAGAGATCTCTTTTGCATGTTTTGGTTAACTCATACTGTTGAAAGGTTATTTAGTGATTTTCACATAAGCACAAAGATGAAAATATGAAAGGTTGACGCTTTCAAAATGGCCTAATGAGAACGCACAAATTATGGCGTGCACATCATCATATGCAATGCAGAAAATATGTGAGAAAAGGGGCTTTATTTTCGCCTCTTGTCTGTAAAAGGTTGAGATTTGCATATAAATTGACCATTTTTTCCTCCCACTGCAGCCCTTGCAGCCTTTATTTAATTTGCGGTCGTGTTAATGACTTGGCACCATGTGGGACTTATACAGTATGTTTAAATGCAGATTGTCAGTTTGGGTAATGGCCTCATTTCTAGGATTCAAACTTCAGTAAAACCCACGGGTTTTTGGATGTTGTCTGATTGGAAAAATAGAATTTATGTTCCCCGAATATGATAAACGATGCATACAAGTGCTCTACATCCATCTGCCTGATAAGGTCTCGTGTACCTGAGTGGGAAGGTGGGGGTCCCGTGTGGAATGCAAGCAATTAGGCAATTACAAGTCTGGGCCACTCTACTTCACAATGAGACCGTGCCCTAACTCCTTCCTTGTTTCCTTGCGTCCTTGCTGCCAACACTGATGAAGCCAGATCAAGTGAAGACCCGCAGGACGCACAGCCACAGTAACCGGTTCCCGTGGTGAGTGCTCACCACGCTGGAAGGTGTTTTGGGGTCACGATGTTTTATAATTTTATAAATTGAATGAGCAAATCAACCGTTCTGGATTAAAAAGATGAAATAAAAGCCCGACAGACCGGCCGTCCGGACACAGACAGGATGTTGTTGTCGGTGCTCTGAGGTCAGAATGGAAAAGAAGCCGGTAACCCTTCAATCCAGTCGGAGAAACCGACAATCAAAAGAAAAAAAGGACACTGGACACTTCTATCAAACCCGCTGACCTCCATTAAAAAAGAAAACGTCCTCGGCTCTCTGCGTCCCACGAGAGCGCCCCGCAACGCAGGAGTCGCTTCTGCTCTGCTGAAGAAAGGCCTCTCCGAACAATTATGCCGGAGATGTCCGTATAACGAGTAACCGGCAGTTCACTCCGGTTTGAACACGCAGCCTCGAGCGACGGTGAAAGCGTCCGGGACGCGGAATGGAACAAACCCAGCCGGTGCTTTTAACAGCGGTCGGCAGAGAAATTCCTGTTGGGCTTTTGCAATTATTCCCTTGGGTTGCTGTCACGGTCCCCCGCAGTTCAGGAAAAGCAGCAGCCCCTCTGTGGTGAACTATAATTACGTTGCATTCATTCACGCTGTTATTAATCACGAGGCTCTCCGGACCGGTGGTCAAACAAAGGCGGGTTTCAATCGTGGAGAAAAGCTTTAAAGTACACATCACGACTCAGGTAATACATCCTTGAGATGATGATGGGGTCAAGTTGGTTTCCCTGAGTGTTTATTCAAATCACTGCCACAACATATTTACACTCACACTTGTGATGGTTGCATTGCTTGCACATATCGGTGCTTCATGTTGAGATGGATCTGACAATAATTACGCGTGTAGTCCAGTAAATGAATGTGTTTTCTTAGATGTATTCTCATGGCGTGAATGGTAATATTTTAGCGTTATTCCTTCAGCTGCAGCCTCGGCGGTGTGAATCTGACTCTGGAGAAAATAAAAAAATAAAAATACAACAACATTCAATGCAGTGAGAACGTTTCCCTCCCATAAATTCATAATCACCCGCGGCATACATAGAAGTTATGGGAGCAAAGCAACACACGGTTCAAGAAGCTGACCATAAGGCAGTACATGTATTAATAATATAGGACAAGGGAATAGATTGATATGGGGATTCTTGCGGCTGAACGAATGAGGCTCACGCCATCAGAATACATCTGCAACATATTTAATACAATATCATGTGATGATAGTTGGATCCATGTGCTCTGGATCGGGGGAGCTGCATGCGGCCCTTCAGCCCCTTTGGCAAAAAAAATACAAAATGATGCCGTCAAATAAAACATGTTTTAATATATTTTTAACTAAAACGTTCGTCACCGTATTACGTCACTGCAGGGAGCTCATCATGATTCACAGAGTCCCGCCCTCGGTAAACTTTCAATGGATGAAAAAGTTTTTTTTTAAATTCTGTGTGGACGTATTAATCTGCTTCAACTTCCAACGACGCTGCTGACCCGTCTGCTGATCTGTGGTGAGAAGTTAGCAAACAACAAAACCTGTGATGTTGAAAGACTCTTCCAGAACAAACAAGCATCTGATGAAGAGCATCACGCTGTGATGTAACTACGGAGGCCCGAGTGTCTGCCGAGTAGACCTCTTTAACATGACTTTACTCACGTCTGCTCAGCTGCCCTTATAAGGAGCCGGGGGGCGTTTCTGTATGCAAATCCAGGTGCACGAGAACTCCTCATCGGGGAGCACAGCTGAGAACGCTTCGGCTGCGTAATTGAAAGAAAACATGAAAAAACATTTTCAGGCGTTCATGAATCAGGCGGAGATCTTTTATGACGTTGGTCTTTAGAAGTCCTTTTTTTTTGGAGATCCACGTGGAAAGTCTCCGAGATCGACCGGTAGATCGAGATCGACGGGTTGGCGACCACTGCCCTAGATTATAATACTATAATACTAAATAAAGCCATTAAAACGCATCTCAAAGTGACTCCAGTCGGCCGTAGATGGTGCCCACCAACATGCATGGTCTCTGAGCTCACGGGAGGGTCTCCTCTGATCCTCTGCACTGTGATCTGTTAATGCGTATTAATCATTAGATGCCTGGTGTAGCGACCAGAAGAACTTAATCAAACAACTTCTCTGGTTCTCTGAATTAATTTTCCTTGATCACAAGTGAAGTAACAAGCGCTGCAGTCTTGACATCATGGAGTCGTCAGGCAACACGCAGGTTGACCGTCCAGAAACACCGAACAGCCGGAAGGTCGGCTCTTTAATACACGGTTTTCCGTCATGAACATCTAACATTTCTATTGGCTCTAACTTTTCTAAGAGGAGAATTGTGTCCTCAATTTTTCTCACAAGGCTGGAACGACCAGTCTGCTTCTCTAATGTCAACATACTGATAACAGGTGTGAGTGTTGTGGTGCAGAGCGTGGAACCTTGAGGAACCTTGAGGAACCTTGAGGAACAGACAACCGGACTGTTCTCACAGAAACTTCTCACAGAAAGTATCTGTTAAACTGACCTCGCACAACCTGAACTCTAATAGACATGAGAATAATGAAATGAAGAATATCTACAGAATATAACGATTTATATTATCGGATCAGTATTGATAACTCAGGAAGTGCTGATGCTGCAGTAAACGGGTCGAGACGAGGAACTTGGGAGCTATTTTTTGATGAAAAAAAATGTAAACAAGAACATTGAATCTTTCCAAAAGACTTTCCCAGCAACATCCCACGAGTCAGAACCATTTAAATAAATCTGTCGTAGACATAAGGTTTATGTCAATGTTTTTTTAACCATACTTTTGTTGTCTTTGAAAGCCATTGTAACATAGTTCGGCACAAAAGGGAAACACACTTCGGTTTTGCGGGTTTAGTAAGATACTTTATTAACCAGCTGCCTGGTGCACTCTCGCCCTCGGCCTGGCTCTCGGCCTGGCCCTCGGCCTGGCTCTCGGCCTCGCCCCCGGCCCCGGCCTGGCTCTCGGCCTCGCCCTCGGCCTGGCCCTCGGCCTGGCCCTCGGCCTGGCTCTCGGCCTGGCCCCGGCCTGGCTCTCGGCCTCGCCCCTAGCCTGGCCCCGGCCTGGCTCTCGGCCTGGCTCTCGGCCTCGCCCCCAGCCTCGCCCTGGGCCTGGCCCTCGGCCTGGCTCTCGGCCTGGCTCTCGCCCTGGGCCTGGCTCTCGGCCTGGCTCTCGGCCTCACCCCCGGCCTCGCCCTCGGCCTGGCCCTCGGCCTGGCTCTCGGCCTGGCTCTCGGCCTCGCCCTCGGCCTGGCTCTCGGCCTGGCTCTCGGCCTCGCCCCCGGCCTCGCTCTCGCCCTCGCCCTCGGCCTGGCTCTCGGCCTCGCCCTCGGCCTGGCTCTCGGCCTCGCCCTCGGCCTGGCTCTCGGCCTGGCTCTCGGCCTCGCCCTCGGTCTGGCCCTCGGCCTGGCTCTCGGCCTCGCCCCCGGCCTGGCTCTCGGCCTGGCTCTCGGCCTCGCCCTCGGCCTGGCCCCCGGCCTCGCCCTCGGCCTGGCCCTCGGCCTGGCTCTCGGCCTCGCCCCCGAGCGCAGCGCTCCGCCTGGCTCTGCTCCTGCTCCGGTCAACCAGCTGATCATCCCCACATCTGTTCTCTGAATCGTTCCCCCCCCTCTCATTCTGCACCTGAGCATAGCCACGCCCCCGCCGACACAGCCATCATTAGGTCCCAGTTAGGTAAAGTTAGGATGAAGCATTTTAAATAGGATAGAATAACTAAAACAAATTGTTGCAATGGATTCAGGATGAAAACCAAATAAAAGAGATAAATCAGACTCTTCACCAAAACAAGAGATTGCCAATTAAGTTATATTGTGGACCCAATAATGAAGGAGCATATAGATAATGAAATTATTGATATCAATTCTAACACCATCTTTCTGATGAGAATTGAAGGAAAGGAACTAATGGACGTGGTATCCAATTTTAAGAATAATCAAATGAATCACAATGGGGTGATGAAACTGAAGAAATATCCACATTATTATATATTTTAATTTAATTTAATTCCTAAATTAATACTCTGTTATTCTTTCTTTCATACAGCTATGTTATTGTTGTTGTTATTTTTTATCCCTGTTGTTTTTATATCTTATCTTATTTTCTGTGTAAATGGCTGCTACGCGACACTAAATTTCCCCTTGGGGATTAATAAAGTATATATTCATTCATAAGGAGTACCATGGAGGGGTAATAATATATTTAAATAATGCTGTATAAGAATAATCAAAACACAGTACAAACCATGTCAACATGACTTAAAAGGTAATTCATCACAGTACTTTTTATAATTGCTAGTCATTTGTGTTTTGCAACCATCATTAGTGTATTATAATTCCCATAATCCTATTATGTCATAAGTGATGATTGTTTGCTTTGATCAAACTGAAAACCATCAATAA
This sequence comes from Taurulus bubalis, assembly GCF_910589615.1. NCBI lineage: Eukaryota > Metazoa > Chordata > Actinopteri > Perciformes > Cottidae > Taurulus > Taurulus bubalis. The sequence goes on along the minus strand of NC_136592.1, from coordinate 34,114,408 downwards.
ATCAATGCAAGAACAACATACAATATGGTAAAACGTATATATTCTGGCTTTAGTTAAAGCAACCGATGAGCACATAACAATAATTATAGCAAAAATAAGAATTATAATAGAGGGAATTAATATACACTTTGATATATTATACTTGACCGTATAAGTATCATACAATGCTTTATAATGTCATGATTATAGCTACAAATAATACATATCATTTTCTATATTATTTGATTTTACAGTACTATATGCACATTTTAAAGTATTATAAGTATGTTTGTAAAGCAGGATGGACATGAGTGCAATGCATGCACACAATGCATGTACATAATGCATGTCATGTACACAATGCATGTACACAATGCATGTACACAATGCATGTACACAATGCATGTACATAATGCATGTACACAATGCATGTCATGTACACAATGCATGTACACAATGCATGTACATAATGCATGTACACAATGCATGTACACAATGCATGTACACAATGCATGTCATGTACACAATGCATGTACACAATGCATGTACATAATGCATGTACACAATGCATGTACACAATGCATGTACACAATGCATGTCATGTACACAATGCATGTACACAATGCATGTACACAATGCATGTCATATACACAATGCATGTACATAATGCATTTACACAATGCATGTCATGTACACAATGCATGGACACAATGCATGTACATAATGCATGTACACAATGCATGTACACAATGCATGTACACAATGCATGTCATGTACACAATGCATGTACACAATGCATGTACATAATGCATGTACACAATGCATGTACATAATGCATGTACACAATGCATGTCATGTACACAATGCATGTACACAATGCATGTCATGTACACAATGCATGTACACAATGCATGTACACAATGCATGTACATAATGCATGTACACAATGCATGTCATGTACACAATGCATGTACATAATGCATTTACACAATGCATGTCATGTACACAATGCATGTACATAATGCATGTACACAATGCATGTACATAATGCATGTACACAATGCATGTACACAATGCATGTACACAATGCATGTCATGTACACAATGCATGTACATAATGCATGTACACAATGCATGTCATGTACACAATGCATGTACACAATGCATGTACACAATGCATGTCATGTACACAATGCATGTACACAATGCATGTACATAATGCATGTACACAATGCATGTACATAATGCATGTACACAATGCATGTCATGTACACAATGCATGTACACAATGCATGTACACAATGCATGTCATGTACATAATGCATGTACATAATGCATGTACACAATGCATGTCATGTACACAATGCATGTACTTAATGCATGTCATGTACATAATGCATGTACATAATGCATGTACACAATGCATGTACTTAATGCATGTCATGTACATAATGCATGTACACAATGCATGTACACAATGCATGTCATGTACATAATGCATATACTTAATGCATGTCATTTACTTAATGCATGTACACAATGCATGTACTTAATGCATGTCATGTACATAATGCATGTACACAATGCATGTACACAATGCATGTCATGTACACAATGCATGTACATAATGCATGTCATGTACATAATGCATGTACACAATGCATGTACATAATGCATGTACACAATGCATGTCATGTACACAATGCATATCATGTACACAATGCATGTACATAATGCATGTACACAATGCATGTACACAATGCATGTCATGTACACAATGCATGTACATAGTGCATGTCATGTACACAATGCATGTACATAATGCATGTCATGTACATAATGCATGTACACAATGCATGTACACAATGCATGTACATAATGCATGTACACAATGCATGTCATGTACACAATGGATGTACACAATGCATGTACACAATGCATGTCATGTACACAATGGATGTACACAATGCATGTACACAATGCATGTCATGTACACAATGCATGTACATAATGCATGTACACAATGCATGTCATGTACACAATGGATGTACACAATGCATGTACACAATGCATGTCATGTACACAATGGATGTACACAATGCATGTACACAATGCATGTCATGTACACAATGCATGTACACAATGCATGTACACAATGCATGTACACAATGCATGTCATGTACACAATGCATGTACACAATGCATGTCATGTACATAATGCATGTACACAATGCATGTCATGTACACAATGCATGTACATAATGCATGTACACAATGCATGTACACAATGCATGTCATGTACACAATGCATGTACACAATGCATGTCATGTACATAATACATGTACATAATGCATGTACACAATGCATGTCATGTACATAATGCATGTACACAATGCATGTCATGTACACAATGCATGTACCTAATGCATGTCATGTACATAATGCATGTACATAATGCATGTACACAATGCATGTACACAATGCATGTCATGTACACAATGCATGTACTTAATGCATGTCATGTACACAATGCATGTACACAATGCATGTCATGTACATAATGCATGTACATAATGCATGTACACAATGCATGTCATGTACACAATGCATGTACACAATGCATGTCATGTACACAATGCATGTACACAATGCATGTCATGTACACAATGCATGTACACAATGCATGTACATAATGCATGTACATAATGCATGTCATGTACACAATGCATGTACACAATGCATGTCATGTACACAATGCATGTACACAATGCATGTACATAATGCATGTACACAATGCATGTCATGTACACAATGCATGTACACAATGCATGTACATAATGCATGTACACAATGCATGTCATGTACACAATGCATGTACACAATGCATGTACACAATGCATGTCATGTACACAATGCATGTACACAATGCATGTCATGTACACAATGCATGTACACCATGCATGTCATGTACACAATGCATGTACACAATGCATGTACATAATGCATGTGCACAATGCATGTCATGTACACAATGCATGTACACAATGCATGTCATGTACACAATGCATGTACACAATGCATGTCATGTACACAATGCATGTACACAATGCATGTACATAATGCATGTACACAATGCATGTCATGTACACAATGCATGTACAGAATGCATGTCATGTACACAATGCATGTCATGTACACAATGCATGTACACAATGCATGTCATGTACACAATGCATGTACACAATGCATGTACATAATGCATGTACATAATGCATGTCATGTACACAATGCATGTACACAATGCATGTCATGTACACAATGCATGTACATAACTACTTCCCCTGTTTTTTTTGTTTTGTAATGGAATTGTTATATAGTTTTTCCCTTTTTCTTTGCACATGAGTAATTGAGTTATTTGAGTTATTTGAGTGAAGGAAACCAAAACATGGAGATTGGATAGAGACATTTGAGAGAAATGTGACGGAGTCCAAAGCTCCATTTTTGAAGCGCCTAAGCAAGATGCGTGTCTCATGTCAGCCGTGTGTCAGTGACACGTGTGTTTCATTTGCTGCAGAATCAGCTTTCATTGTCACGGTGACACCAGTAGGGAGACTTGATGACGTGTATTCAAATTAGCTTCAGGGAAGTCTTTCCTGCTAATATTTTAACTATAGAGTTTAAAGGCAACACGTCGGACCAGGACGGCTCCTGATAGATGCTCATGGAGCTGATGAACTCCCAATGGGAGGAATTGGTTGCTCTTTAAATCTGTGATATTCACTTCCAGCTTAACACTGTATATGTATCTTAATAAAGCAGCAACTCCCACGGCGTAATGATGCTTCATAAAACGCCGTCGCCTTCAAGGTAATGTTGCCCAGGACGATGTAAATATGTATTGTGCGTCCTCTCGCTTCTGAAGCCGCGTTGTGTAGTTGGTCGGTGAAGATCACACGCCAGTGGCTTTGTTGCAATGTGTTATTGATATGTTATTCTCCCGGTTCCAGTGATCATAAGATTCAGCTGCGCAGCCATCGGCCTCCATTCCTCTTTAGTTCACTGCCGCTCTGTTGGGAACGTTTTGACGAGACAAGAATCTCAAAGCATCAAAGACAACGGCCGTGAGAGATCGATTCCACGAATGACTTAATTATGGTAATAATTGTACTAATAAAGAAATAAACTGACTCAGCCGGTATGCTATAAATACCCAGGTGCACAAACACAATGCAGTGATGGGTGAATGCATTCAGGCAATGCACACGTTGGGTAGCGGCTTCTTTCTCTTCTTTCACGTTTTCTCATTTAACACGAACAGTAATATCCATTAGAGTACAACTGTGACTTCAACTAATTGAAACATGACAGCCGTTATGTTTTTCTGTGTGAAAAAGCAACACGACTGCAATTATTGTTAAAGCTAATTTAAATCATATTTAATAATTATTGTACTCGCGTACAGACCTTCCATGCAGCCCTGCAGAGAGCACAGCACTTTAAGGGGTTCAGGAAAAGGTTTGTTCTCCACTCCACATGTTCAGTCCTCAGTGTTGTCTGTTTGTCTGTTTGTCTGTTTGTCTGTTTGTTTGTCTGTTTGTTTGTCTGTTTGTTTGTCTGTTTGTCTGTCTGTCTGTCTGTTTGTCTGTTTGTTTGTCTGTCTGTTTGTTTGTTTGTCTGTTTGTCTGTCTGTTTGTCTGTTTGTTTGTCTGTTTGTCTGTTTGTCTGTCTGTTTGTCTGTCTGTTTGTCTGTTTGTTTGTCTGTCTTTTTGTCTGTTTGTTTGTCTGTTTGTCTGTCTGTTTGTCTGTTTGTCTGTCTGTTTGTCTGTTTGTTTGTCTGTCTTTTTGTCTGTTTGTTTGTCTGTTTGTCTGTCTGTTTGTCTGTTTGTCTGTCTGTTTGTCTGTTTGTCTGTCTGTTTGTCTGTCTGTTTGTCTGTTTGTTTGTCTGTCTTTTTGTCTGTTTGTTTGTCTGTTTGTCTGTTTGTTTGTCTGTTTGTTTGTCTGTTTGTCTGTTTGTCTGTCTGTTTGTCTGTCTGTTTGTCTGTTTGTTTGTCTGTCTTTTTGTCTGTTTGTTTGTCTGTTTGTCTGTTTGTCTGTCTGTTTGTCTGTCTGTTTGTCTGTCTGTTTGTCTGTTTGTTTGTCTGTTTGTTTGTCTGTTTGTTTGTCTGTCTGTCTGTCTGTCTGTTTGTCTGTCTTTTTGTCTGTTTGTCTGTCTGTTTGTCTGTCTGTTTGTCTGTTTGTTTGTCTGTTTGTTTGTCTGTCTGTCTGTCTGTCTGTTTGTCTGTCTGTTTGTCTGTTTGTCTGTTTGTTTGTCTGTTTGTTTGTTTGTCTGTCTGTCTGTTTGTCTGTTTGTTTGTTTGTTTGTAGGAGATTAAATGTCTGCAAAGTCTTCTGCAGAACGGCCCGTGTTCGACGAATGATCGTAGAAATGTGCAATGAAATCAAACGATCATGTGCTGCAAGTAAAAGCGTTACGACACAAAATGAAAGACGCCGGCATGGCGAGAGGCCGGTACCGAGCCGGCATCACGCCCCCACCTGGACGGCTCAGGTAATGCGACCACCATCGGGTCCGAAGTGTTCCTCTGCAGCCACACGTCGTGCTTACTGGTGCTGGTTTATCTTTTCTCTTTAAGAACAGCTTATCTGCAGTGTGAATAGGTAATTAAATTGCTGGTAATTATGTATTGATCTGGAGCTTAAATGTTGTCGAGGGTTAGCTGTTTAATCGGCAGGAGCTGTCAGAGAGAGAGAGAGAGAGATAGAGAGAGAGAGAGAGATTATCGTAATGGCTCTAATCATCTTCAAGTGCTTATTTTTTTCTTTCCTCTAATCCCTTTTTGGTTTCCAGAAAACAAATGATGGGTTTGTACATTTCTGTGTTTGTTGCATCCAGTCAGAGCTCTTGATGTAGTTTTAACATGCAGACATTATGCGTTGTGCGTTGTGCGTAGTACGTTGTGCGTTGTGCGTTGTGCGCAGTACGTAGTGCGCAGTGGGTTGTGCGTAGTGCGTAGTGGGTTGTGCGTAGTGCGTAGTGGGTTGTGCGTAGTGGGTTGTGCGTAGTGCGTTGTGCGTTGTGCGTAGTGCGTAGTGGGTTGTGCGTAGTACGTTGTGCGTAGTGCGTAGTGGGTGTGCGTAGTGCATTGTGCGTTGTGCGTAGTGGGTTGTGCGTAGTGCGTTGTGCGTAGTGGGTTGTGCGTAGTGCGTAGTGCGTTGTGCGTAGTGGGTTGTGGGTTGTGCGTAGTGGGTTGTGGGTTGTGCGTAGTGTGTAGTGGGTTGTGTGTAGTGTGTAGTGGGTTGTTGGTAGTGGGTAGTGGGTAGTGGGTTGTGCGTAGTGGGTTGTGCGTAGTGGGTTGTGCGTAGTGGGTTGTGCGTAGTGGGTAGTGGGTTGTGCGTAGTGCGTAGTGGGTTGTGCGTAGTGGGTTGTGCGTAGTGCGTTGTGCGTTGTGCGTAGTGCGTAGTGGGTTGTGCGTAGTACGTTGTGCGTAGTGCGTAGTGGGTGTGCGTAGTGCATTGTGCGTTGTGCGTAGTGGGTTGTGCGTAGTGTGTAGTGGGTTGTGTGTAGTGTGTAGTGGGTTGTTGGTAGTGGGTAGTGGGTTGTGCGTAGTGCGTAATGGGTTGTGAGTAGTGGGTTGTGCGTAGTGGGTTGTGTGTAGTGGGTAGTGGGTTGTGCGTAGTGGGTTGTGCGTAGTAGGTTGTGCGTAGTGCGTAGTGGGTTGTGCGTAGTGGGTTGTGCGTAGTGGGTTGTGCGTAGTGGGTTGTGCGTAGTGGGTTGTGCGTAGTGCGTTGTGGGTTGTGCGTAGTGGGTTGTGGGTTGTGCGTAGTGGGTTGTGCGTAGTGGGTTGTGCGTAGTGCGTTGTGGGTTGTGCGTAGTGGGTTGTGCGTTGTGGGTTGTGCATAGTGGGTTGTGCGTAGTGCGTAGTGGGTTGTGCGTAGTGGGTAGTGGGTTGTGTGTAGTGGGTAGTGGGTTGTGCGTAGTGGGTTGTGCGTAGTGGGTTGTGCGTAGTGGGTAGTGGGTTGTGCGTAGTGCGTTGTGTGTAGTGGGTTGTGCGTAGTGGGTTGTGTGTAGTGGGTAGTGGGTTGTGCGTAGTGCGTTGTGTGTAGTGGGTTGTGCGTAGTGGGTTGTGTGTAGTGGGTAGTGGGTTGTGCGTAGTGGGTAGTGGGTTGTGCGTCGTGGGTTGTGTGTAGTGGGTTGTGCGTAGTGGGTTGTGTGTAGTGGGTAGTGGGTTGTGCGTAGTGGGTAGTGGGTTGTGCGTAGTGGGTTGTGCGTAGTGGTTGTGCGTAGTGGGTTGTGTGTAGTGGGTAGTGGGTTGTGCGTAGTGCGTAGTGGGTTGTGCGTAGTGGGTAGTGGGTTGTGCGTAGTGCGTTGTGTGTAGTGGGTTGTGCGTAGTGCGTAGTGGGTTGTGTGTAGTGGGTAGTGGGTTGTGCGTAGTGGGTTGTGCGTAGTGGGTTGTGTGTAGTGGGTAGTGGGTTGTGCGTAGTGGGTTGTGTGTAGTGGGTAGTGGGTTGTGCGTAGTGGGTTGTGCGTAGTGCGTAGTGGGTTGTGTGTAGTGGGTTGTGTGTAGTGGGTAGTGGGTTGTGCGTAGTGGGTAGTGGGTTGTGCGTAGTGGGTTGTGCGTAGTGGGTAGTGGGTTGTGTGTAGTGGGTTGTGCGTAGTGGGTTGTGTGTAGTGGGTTGTGTGTAGTGGGTAGTGGGTTGTGTTTAGTGGGTAGTGGGTTGTGTGTAGTGGGTTGTGCGTAGTGGGTAGTGGGTTGTGCGTAGTGGGTAGTGGGTTGTGTGTAGTGGGTTGTGCGTAGTGGGTTGTGCGTAGTGGGTAGTGGGTTGTGCGTAGTGGGTAGTGGGTTGTGTGTAGTGGGTTGTGCGTAGTGGGTTGTGCGTAGTGGGTTGTGCGTAGTGCGTAGTGGGTTGTGTGTAGTGGGTTGTGTGTAGTGGGTAGTGGGTTGTGCGTAGTGGGTTGTGTGTAGTGGGTAGTGGGTTGTGCGTAGTGGGTAGTGGGTTGTGCGTAGTGGGTTGTGCGTAGTGGGTAGTGGGTTGTGCGTAGTGGGTAGTGGGTTGTGTGTAGTGGGTTGTGCGTAGTGGGTTGTGTGTAGTGGGTTGTGCGTAGTGGGTAGTGGGTTGTGCGTAGTGGGTTGTGTGTAGTGGGTAGTGGGTTGTGCGTAGTGGGTTGTGTGTAGTGGGTAGTGGGTTGTGTGTAGTGGGTAGTGGGTTGTGCGTAGTGGGTAGTGGGTTGTGCGTAGTGGGTAGTGGTTTGTGTGTAGTGGGTAGTGGGTTGTGCGTAGTGGGTAGTGGGTTGTGCGTAGTGGGTAGTGGGTTGTGCGTAGTGGGTTGTGTGTAGTGGGTAGTGGGTTGTGCGTAGTGGGTAGTGGTTTGTGTGTATTGGGTAGTGGGTTGTGCGTAGTGGGTAGTGGTTTGTGTGTAGTGGGTAGTGGGTTGTGCGTAGTGGGTAGTGGGTTGTGCGTAGTGCGTTGTGCGTTGATATGTTTTCGGGAAGAACTGACAAACATTGCTCTTCATATAGTGGCACCAAACCAGCTGTCGTGTCATTTTTGAAGGCAATGACAAATTATATACTTTGTCGGTTTTTTTGCGGACTTGCCGGATAAGGTGCACCGTAATTGGTTGGTGTTGTTTTTTTTATGATGATGTGTCTGACACAATAATTCCATCGGCTGAGGTGCTGAACTGTAAAAGCGATGGCGCAGTCCATCCTGCTTCCTTACCCGTGGAGCACATACATGTCCTCTGCACACCTGCGCTTCAATAATGAGGTTTATCACTCCAGCGCCACAGCGGTTCATCAGCTATTACAATTTCTACCTGTCAATACCATAATTCATGTGCAAGGATGTAAAGTATTTGCCACCTACAGTGCAGCTGCCACTCACTTCCAGCTCAGCGCTCAGACCTGGGGAAGTGATGAGAAATGAAACTGGCCCAAACGGCTGAATGCCTTCCATTGTACTTTCCTGCAAATCAGGAGCGCTGTGGAAAAATCTGTTTACGTGGACAAATGTCTGAGTGATAATCTGACAGCAGCTCGAAAAGTCGCTTTCATAGACGCATTAAAAAGAGGAAAATGATCCAAATGTTTCTTTCACATAGCCTCCCCAAGCTAAAGGGTTAACTCTGCTGCTCTGTCTCCGTGTTCTTACTCTCAGTGATCAGCTATCACACATCCACCATGCTCTGCAGTAGCCTGTTTGGTCACAATACAGAACCAGTAACACAAACTGGAATGGAATGAAATTGCTTCAAATGTATGCAGTAATACAATATACATTTCCATGCCCACACTTCATGTTCAGAGCAATTATAAATGGTGGAGTTCAAACTGTGGCAAGTCGTTTTGCTACACAGACATGTACACCACAAATAGCACATTAAGCTATCAGAAGAAAATAGAATTACACTGGAAACTGGACTTCTAAGAAGTATGAAGTGGTTCTGAAGGTCCTACGCATAGTGTGTTGCACATATGTCTGTGACAATGTCAGCCCAGGTATTATGTACTACTATATTTATACATATATATATATATATATATATATATATATATATATATATATATATATATATATATATATATATATGTGAGCACAGAAACCAAAGCAGGTGACTGAGAGCTAATGGGGAAATCAACACCAGAGATTTATATTTGTGCTTTGAAAGAATTACAAGACTAATGGGTGGAAAATGTGCAATTACTTAGATTTTAATAAGGTGGCAGAAAGAATTTCACAGAATCTGTGGGAAAAATGTTAAGTTTAGACAGTTCACACTGCATTATGGATGTTTAATGAATAGGAAAATAGTTTGTGAGGCTCTATGATCAATGCTTTGCTCTCTTTGTGGTTTATAGGTTGTTGTTCTAGTTTAGTTGCTCTGGAGGGAAATGCTCGTTGTTATTCTTTCCATGAGCAACTTATCCTCACACAACGGTTCCTGTCTTACAAAAAGAGTTACGACTCATTGTTGGTGTATTTTCCTAAAAAAGCGTAAATTGTAATACGTAAGTATGAAAAGCTACGATTCCAAATGAATCAACGTTGACTTCAGGTTGTACGGTCTTAACACTTCCTGGTTCACATTACGTGGATATAGCTGCAGGCGGCGTATTGGAACCGCCTGCCGTGCTTATTAGTCATGTTGGGTTGAAACCGTTTATTGAACCTCCAACATGGATTTTGACGATATAGCATCATCAGGGTAGCTTCCTATTGTCGCGGGACAGCAGGAAGTTACCCTGTTAACCAGTGTGCTGTTAATCTCAATCCGTGTTTGAGTTCTGTCTTAAAAGTATAACCGTCAGGGATCCAGAGTTCTACCATCAACTTGCTACCGAAGCATCGTTTCTCCTGACTTCCCCATCCTGCTGTGATTGTCCAGTTCCAATGGCCAGGACTCCAATAACCGTATCTCTTTTCTATCAAAGTGGATTATGTTTCTGACCTAGTCTACATGCCCTAGTCTACATGACCAAGTCTACATGACCTAGTCTACATGACCTAGTCTACATGACCAAGTCTACATGACCTAGTCTAGATGACCTAGTCTACACGACCTAGTCTACATGACCTAGTCTACATGACCAAGTCTACATGACCAAGTCTACATGACCTAGTCTACACGACCTAGTCTACACAACCTAGTCTACACGACCAAGTCTACATGACCAAGTCTACATGCCCTAGTCTACATGACCTAGTCTACACGACCTAGTCTACACAACCTAGTCTACACAACCTAGTCTACACGACCTAGTCTACATAGTCTACATGACCTAGTCTACACGACCAAGTCTACATGACCTAGTCTACATGACCTAGTCTACATGACCTAGTCTAGATGACCTAGTCGACACGACCTAGTCTACATGACCTAGTCTACATGACCAAGTCTACATGCCCTAGTCTACATGACTAAGTCTACATGACCTGGTCTACACGACCTAGTCTACACAACCTAGTCTACACGACCTAGTCTACATGACCAAGTCTACATGACCTAGTCTACATGACCTAGTGTACATGACCAAGTCTACATGAACTAGTCTACATGACCTAGTGTACATGACCAAGTCTACATGAACTAGTCTACATGACCTAGTCTACATGACCAAGTCTACATGACCTAGTCTACACGACCTAGTCTACATGACCTAGTCTACATGACCTAGTCTACATAGTCTACATGACCTAGTCTACATGACCACATCTACATGACCTAGTCCACATGACCAAGTCTACATGACCTAGTCTACACGACCTAGTCTACATGACCTAGTCTACATAGTCTACATGTTCTAGTCTACATGACCAAGTCTACATGACCTAGTCTACATGACCTAGTCTACAAGACCTAGTCTACATGACCTAGTCTACATGACCTCGTCTACATAGTCTACATGACCAAGTCTACATGACCTAGTCTACATGACCTAGTCTACATAGTCTACATGACCAAGTCTACATGACCTAGTCTACATGACCTAGTCTACATGACATAGTCTCCATGACCAAGTCTACATGACCTAGTCTACATGACCTAGTCTACATGACCAAGTCTACATGACCTAGTCTACATGACCAAGTCTACATGACCTAGTCTACATGACCTAGTCTACATAGTCTACATGACCAAGTCTACATGACCTAGTCTACATGACCAAGTCTACACAACCTAGTCTACACGACCTAGTCTACATGACCTAGTCTACATGACCTAGTCTACATGACCTAGTCTACATAGTCTACATGACCTAGTCTACATGACCTCGTCTACATGATCAAGTCTACATGACCAAGTCTACATGACCAAGTCTACATGACCTAGTCTACATGACCAAGTCTACACGACCATTGCATCGTATTTGAGAACGCAGTGTCATAGTATGGGAACAGATTTCTTTCAGAGACTGTTGAGCTGCTTTGAAGCAGGAATAGAATCGGCGAATGCAGTGAGGCAGTTTTTTTAACAGCTGTCATGATTTATTATTACCTGCATAATTTGGTTTGGATCTGTTCCTCACTCTTGATCATTGCGTTTTCATGACATTGCCATATGCTGCTCTGAGTAACACTTTGTAAACACTGCTTTACTTTACTACGCTGCCGAGGGAAAACTATCACTTTCAGGCAATAATGTTAACTTTATTATCAGCAAAATAAGATTATAGAAACATGTAGAGTTGTTAAAATGAGTCCACCTTGACACCATTTAAATGTTACAGATGCATCATGATGCATCAGAATAAATATTCCAATAATATCTATGTTTGACCAACATAACACTCATTATCAGTGCTTTTACTCTTGTATGCATTTACTGAAGTCATCTACTGCACTAAAAGCATCAAGTATGCAGGACTTGTACTTGTACTTGTATTTCCATGTCCTTTATGAATATCATCCAGGTCTAGCTGCTATGTGAATACTGGACTGGGCTTTTTGGGGAGGGAAGCTTAAAGAAACAGGCAGACAAAGGTATATGCAGGTGGACAGTATAATACAGAATAAAGTGTTACGTGATTAACTAAAGTAAAACAAAAGGATATGTCTTTGTTCTCCACATAATGAGCCATATAAAGGTCGGTGTGTCAGAAGCCGTAATCCTCCTACATCATTGCAAACAGATAACAATGACATCATCTCCCCATCATTCACGGCCATTAAATCATGACATGACATTCCACACACTTGGTGAGAGGTCAATATATTGTAGGAGTAACACGATTAGCCATGGCTGCTGAACAATTAGTCTTCCAGTCTTGTTTCATCAGCGCGTTGCTCGTGATTTATTCAGTCACGCCTTCATCGCAGAGGCCAGTGTGTCAGCAGGTCGGAGACACTGAAACCCCGACAGCCAATCGACTCCGCGCCGAAGACGAGCGATCGACAGAAACGGGATGACAAACTGAACTCTATCCCCTTCACCTCTGATGGATTGCAACGGAGTCAGAGAGGATCGGGGCCATGCATCTCCACAGCCACGGTGTCAGGTCTCCGTAACGGCAGGGAGGACAACAACTGTCAAGTGGTGAAACTGGGAAATGCTTCCCTATGTTCCTCCGACACGCTGAGGGGATTGAAATGCAAATGACCAGGTGAGCTGCGCTCCACTGTGGCAACTGACAAAAACAGGATAGCTTGTGTGTTTTCCCTCGGAGACGAAGCTGCTGCTCTTATAAGCTCCCAGCATTTATACATCCACTTTTTCTCCATTTCCACTCGGGATTCTGTTTGATCGTTATCATCTGTATCATTATTATTATCAAGCTTTGATTCATAACACAAATGACCATAAGAAAGAGGTGATTTCAAACCAATGGGAGATGAAGGACAATGGCTAAATGATAATGACATGCTGTAAAAAGTCTATAAAGGTGAGTTTTAAAAGGTGAATTAAAAGGTTACAATCCAGGCACTTTGCTATTCTTATCCTGCACAAAATCACTAAAGTTCAAGGGCGTGGGAAAGGTTGTTCTCTTTAAGTGCACAGCGTGTACCTGAAGTGTATGTACAAGGAAAAGGTGGCAGAACATTAGAAAGAAGATAAGTAGATCATGTTCAGGTGGTAAAGAAGATGACCGACTCACTAATGTCCTGCCAAGCTGACGCTGGTGCACCAATGGAGCCGAACATCATGCAGATGTCAGAATATATAAACCAACACATTATGCACTGTAACCTTATTAAATAGAATAAAGTCTTCTTTGAAATTTTCTACATGGCGTTTCCGAAAATCAAGTTACCCATTTCCTCTAATTTTAAGGCATATATGTAAATATATAGTTATAGTTTCATGTGGAATATTCAACCCAATGTCCAAGCATTCTACATTTCTGCAACCCATTGGATACGTTGACATTTATGAACAATAATACAATTCATGAATACATTTCATATTTCTTATCATGCTTGCAGAACTAAGTGGTTCACATTGTGAAACAATTGGTTAAGTTGAGGCAACAAAACGACTCGGTTAAGGTTAGTGTGGCGTAACAACATCAACGCCTACTCAACGCTTCACACGCTGGTTGTACAGCAGGAAGAGATTCCTCCTTAAGGCTTCAACTTCTGGACTTGGGTCCGGTAAGCCAGAGCTCGGACCAATGGGAGTCCTGCGAGGAGCAGCCAGTCGCCCGGTAGCTCCGAGACCGGCGGCGGCCGGAGAGATTGGATGCGGTCGGTTGGGTCAGAACTGGAGTAATTCTTCATTAAAAGAAGAGCAAAGAACGGCACTGAAGGCTTTTGTCGATAAACTGTGTTGTTGCTCTTCTGGCTTTGCAGCGATTTGATTGACAGATGGTTCCAACCTGCCACATGTTTTCTTTGCCTGCCCTTTTCTAAGCAATATCCATTTGCGGAGGACAAGTGAGGGACACAGTTAAATACCGTCATAGGAATGAACCTCGTGGTGAGTTTGTGATTGAACGTCTTGACCGTGACAGAACAAAGTATTTTTATTTCAAAGTTAAGTACGTTTGTTATTTTCAGAAACCTCATTGCGAACTTAAAAGATGTCTCTGACCTCCCTGTCCTCTCAAGCCCATTGGTTCAGAGGTACATCTTCAAAAACACCTCACAACAATAGAATTGCATCAAAAGAAAAAAGCTTAATGCTTTTCTAATAAACATGGACCCTGTAGCTTCTGTTTTCTATCACACTCAAAAAGGAACAACCAATGCATTAGTTGAGGAGTTTTCAGCTGCAGATTGATACCCAGTTGGTGTTCTGGTTCCCAAAGGGTTAAACCCTCCAAGGTGAAGTAACTAGTCTATCTCTGCTGTTGGATGTAGACCCGTCTCCCTCTCATCCTCCTGAAACACAAGATGGACACATCTCAGCTGCTCTGCATGTCTTTCTCTTGCCCCTCTTGCCCTTGTTGTTGCTTTGCTATTGAACACATACACATTCATTGTGTCTTGTTTACTGCTTGGTTTTGTCAGAACTTGTTTTCGTGGCCCTTAACATTTTTCTCCATGACACATTTATACTTGTTTTGATTCACTATCTGTGTGTGATAATTGTACTTTGACAGTTTGGTAATGAAATGGGCTTTGACCAAATGAAAGCAGCTCTTGTCTCCAGTTCCCTTCACACAGGGACACTTCCACTGTAATTTAAAGCGGGCTAAAAGCCGTGTTAGCATCATTATTATAATGATGCTCTCGAGCTCAGAGGCACAACAAGGTGTGGACATAAGAGACGTTGCCATGTGCATTGCACACAAAGTCTGAACTGCTGTTGATACAACGTCCACGCTTGCTGTGGTCTAAGCTCAAGTAGAGGAAACCCTAATAGCCTGAGTCGTTTAACCGCACCTGTGGTTTAGTCGCTAGTTCTGTCCTTTAAAATGACATGAACTCCTGTGGAGGTCACTGTGTCTGAGGTTTAACTTTAACCTTAGTTACATTATGTCTGCTTGGTTTAACTGAGGTTTAACTTAAATCTGCTGCAAGCCTGGTTTAGCTGATAAAGTAAACCTGTTTCTGACCTGGTTTAAATGAGGTTTAGCTTAAACTTTTGTTTAACTGAGGTTCACATTAAACCGGCTGTAGGCCTGATTGTTGAACTTAAACCTTCTTCAAACCTGATTTAAATTGTAACTGAATCCGACTGCAGGTCTAGTTTAATTTAGGGGTAATCTCAACCTTTTTCAGACCAGTTCTAATTAAAGTTTAAATTAAACCTGCTGCAGGCTTGGTTTGTTTTTAACTAATCTGCGGCAGGTCTAGTTGAACTGACATTTAACGTCTTACACTTCAGTTTAAGGAAAGGTTCATACATGTCAACACTACTAATTGATGTGATTATTTGAAGGGAAGACTATAATCTCTCTGGACATGCAGTCACTTTTCCATTAATGTTGTCTATTAGTATTAAAAGAGGATCACAAGCACGAATACAGATCACAGCACAGCGGGAAGGAGAGCCTCCATGTCTCCTGCCGTCTGCATCGATAACAAACAGCAAGGAAAGGAAGGAAGGAGACTCCACCTGCTGAGTTCAACCACTCCCAGGAAGCTGCCAGGGATCCTGTTCTGCTCCAGGACAAGATCCCAGGAAGCTGCCAGGGATCCTGTCCTGCTCCAGGACAAGATCCCAGGAAGCTGCCAGGGATCCTGTCCTGCTCCAGGACAAGACCGGCTCTGCTGCGGAAGGCTCATCGTTGGGTCAGTGGAAGCTCGGCGCCTTGTGTGTCAGACGCTGGGGGCAAACTGTGGAATAGAGAGAAGAGTAAAGAATACAGTGTCATTATAGACTGTGGCAGGTGTAACTCTGCATGAAATACTCACCTGGGTCCTGGAAGCCTCTTAAAAAAATCATGTTTAATATTATTAGCTTAGTACTGCATTATATTTATTGATTTTATAAAAGCTTATAAACAGAAAGGTATTATTTCTTTTTTTAAAAGTGATTTCTG
>NC_136592.1:33850502-34093002 GCF_910589615.1 Taurulus bubalis | reverse complement strand
CTGCGGGGAAAAACCAAGCGTTTGGTTCTTCTTTCCAGAAAACTCTCCCTCATGGCAGCGTTTGCTTCACCAGCAAGAATGAGCCAGCAGTGGGGAGGAGCCAGAAACAGGGAGGAGCCAGCAGTGGGGAGGAGCCAGAAACAGGGAGGAGCCAGCAGTGGGGAGGAGCTATCAGTGGGGAGGAGCCAACAGTGGGGAGGAGCCAGCAGTGGGGAGGAGCCAACAGTGGGGAGGAGCCAGCAACAGGGAGGAGCCAGCAGTGGGGAGGAGCCAACAGTGGGGAGGAGCCAACAGTGGGAGGAGCCAGAAACAGGGAGGAGCCAGAAACAGGGAGGAGCCAGCAACGCACACCGTCAGACCGGTTCCTAGAGTGATGAGCATATGGTGCAGCAGTTCTTAGTGAATGGAGCGCGCCGTGTTTTAGCCCGCTAACTACAATTAACTTTCCCTTTTCTGAAGAATACAGTCCTTTTCTTTGCTACTCATTGGAAGCCATTGTTTTGATCTCACGTGCTATGAATAGACTATGAACACTGGCTTTGAGGTAGCCGATGCATCGCACTGAACATGTTCTTTTCTTTTTATTCTTTTCTTTTTTTCCAAGTCTGAGTTGGCTCATTATAGGTGAGAGAAAGCAGTGTTGGGAAAAGTAATCCGGATGGTTCATTCGGATCCTGATGGGAAACTGTGATATGTGCGCGTTGCATAATAACATCAAGATGCATGGAGCGTGTTCTGTAATACAAGCGGTACCTTCAGTCCGGATGAGGTGAAAAAGGAAGTGTTAGCGTTCAGCGTAAAAAAATAGGCCACTGTTCTTTGCCAACTGCCTCTTTGGCCTCTGTGTGGGACCGGGAGCTTCCCACCAGCTGAGCCGAGATGGAGTTTCCCTGAAGCCTTTTCACAACACTGTGGCTTTCACTACATGTGAATCACCCCGACAACAACAACAATGCCTTCCAACCAACCCGCCTATCCACCCCTCCATCCACCCACCTATTACTTAAGTCAAAAGTACAAATGTATTAGTATTAAAACATACTATACATACTATAGTGAAGTGTTTGTAACCTTTTCATTGGACTCTTAAAGATTAGTAATCAGTTGTTTTGGTCTGATTACTTTAGTCGTTTTTTATGTGTTTCTCATGCAGAATGATTTCCAAGACACATATGAGCTCATCTTTAGTTAAAACAAAACATTCATGGAGCTGCTTTTGTGTGGAGACACTCCGTCAGATTAATTGTTGAGACTCGGTCGAACATTCTTATTAATGATTGTGAAGAATCATTAACAGTGTTCAGTCAACATAGACCGACAGTCTCCTGACACATGTATTATTCATATTTTAAAGGTAAACCGAGATAGCTATTCATTTAAAAACAAGTGGCCCTCCATAATACCCTTCAGGTAGCTCTCTGTCTGAAGAGGTTGGTTTTCGCTTCTGTAAAGCAATGCATCTCTACGATCATGAGAATGGAGGCCGCTTCTCTTTCTCCTTTTCCTTTGGGGTAGCAGCTGAACTTGCTCACACCGGCCTGAAGCGGGTTCCTCGTGGCCACGCTGCTGTGATGAGGCTTCTCTTGGGAGGCGCTCAACTCTATTGGACTCTCGGGGCGCCGCCATTGTGGAGCGTCGGCGAGAACCTCCAGGGGGCGTACACTGGGCGACAGCCTCCCCGCCTTTTGTGAAATACGAGACAGAACATTGGGATGTCACTCGTGACGTCCAACAAGGCGCCGTCCAACAAGGCGCCGTCCAACAAGGCGCCGTCCAACAAGGCGCCGTCCAACAAGGCGCCGTCCAACAAGGGAACGTCCAACAAGGCGCCGTCCAACAAGGCGCCGACCAACAAGGGAACGTCCAACAAGGCGCCGTCCAACAAGGCGCCGTCCAACAAGGCGCCGTCCAACAAGGGAACGTCCAACAAGGCGCCGTCCAACAAGGCGCCGTCCAACAAGGCGCCGTCCAACAAGGGAACGTCCAACAAGGCGCCGTCCAACAAGGCGCCGACCAACAAGGGAACGTCCAACAAGGCGCCGATCAACAAGACACTGATCAACAAGGGGCCGTCCAAATTTGGGCCATCCAACAAGGCACCGACCAACAAGGGGCTGTCCAACAAAGGGCAGTTCAACAAGGGGCCGTCCAACAAGGGGCCGTCCAACAAGGTGCCGTCCAACAAGGGACCGTCCAACAACGGGCCGTCTAACAAGGGGCCGTCTAACAAGGGGCCGTCCAACAAGGTGCCGTCCAACAAGGGACCGTCCAACAACGGGCCGTCTAACAAGGCGCCGACCAACAAGGGGCCGTCTAACAAGGGGCCGTCTAACAAGGGGCCTTCCAACAAGGGACCGTCCAACAACGGGCCTTCCAACAAGGGACCGTCTAACAAGGCGCCGTTCAACAAGGGGCCTTCCAACAAGGGAACGTCCAACAAGGCGCCGTCCAACAAGGTGCCGACCAACAAGGGAACGTCCAACAAGGCGTCGATCAACAAGACGCTGATCAACAAGGGGCCCTCCAACAAGGGGCTGCGGGGCCGCAATGTGAAACTTCAGACTTCCAGTCGGTCGGCAGGAAGTCGTTTCGCGGCGCGGGCGACAGTGTGTCTGGGTCATGATTCAAACTCTTGTTACAATCATCACGACTAAGCACTTTAAATACATTAGGAACAATCCTACCGTGAGTCAGATTACAACGGCTAAATTCATCATATGACTCGGTTTCATATTGTCTCCTTTGTTTGCTTTCCAGACTCAGTCGGCCTGTGAGCTCCAAGAGCCGCCGTTCTCATTCTGCCGTCACCCCTTTCTCTCCTCTCCCACGGGAGTCTCTGGTTGCTGTTGTTGTTGTTGCACTTTAGAACACAGTGGTCCCCGCCATTTAATGGCGGGTTCATTCGTCAGAGTCAGCAGTTCCAGCCCACTCAAGCTTCAACGTTTTAAAAGCTTGTGCTGCTCACGGAGAGTTCAGCACCGCTGATGGGCAATCATGTGACGTTCAGTGTCTCACACGGGGCCAATATATACTGTACGTGTGAGTGACATAACAGGCATTTACAAAGATGGCACCATTTTTCTTTATGATTCAGAGCCTTTGATGAGAAAGGTGACAATGAAAGACTTCATGTTGCACACGACCCCCTTCACCAGCCCGGCGCTGTGCACACGGCTGGTGACCTCAGCTGGTTACGCATGTCTGGGATTTTGTTTAATTCAAGACCAAAATTATTATTTTTGTTAAAATTTGAACCATGCCGACACTGACCTTGCTGATCTTGCTGTATTTCCCCTCAGAGGTTTGGTGGTGAAGTGGTGAAGGCGTGTGTTTCCAGTCAGCTAAATATGTCAGCGCTGTTTGGCATTTTATGAAAGTAGTAAACAAAAATCAAAGTTTGGAAGTGATGCAGTCACCTACATTTGTGTTTATACAACTTCATCATTAATACTATTTTTAAAGAAATCCATTCCAAATGATTGGCGTGTGAGTAGCTTTGATAGCACATTAGTGATCCGCCCTGTGTCGCTTTGCACCTTTTATAGTCAGAAAGTTGCTTCACCTCACAGAATGTGTGGAGAAACACAAGTTTGCATCTCGGTCTTAAACCTCCGGAAGGTGGCGTCAAGATGTACCGACAGACCCTGAAGTATCCTCTGTGTCAGAGACGTGTTGCTCAATCACAAGTTACCTCATTAAGTAATCATGTCTAAACATACAATATTCATAATACAACACTCCGAATAGAGTGTTTCTGCAAGATGATGATACTTTTGATACTATTACAACATTTTGACAGTAACTTTGAATACTTTGTGAATACTGTGTTATGATGTAAAGTAAGGTAACGTTTTGTATTTAATTATAATATTTAATATGATATACATACATTATTATACCTTGACTGAAGCAAAAGTGCCGTCAGGCCGGCTCATCCTTTACAGTTTTATGGGACGACCGGTTGGTGGGTAGCCGCGTTCAAAATGCTCCCACATCCCCGCCCATCACCTTATGTCCACTATGTTGTTAAAATAATAAATGAAAGTCATTACTGGGAGCATGACAGCAGCTCAGCAGGTCGCTCCTCTTACTCGCCGATGTGCGGCGAGCCCCAAGAGATCTAAGTGGAGGCTCCTCGTGCGATAACGTGCCGGGGATGTCGCCATTGTGAAGAAGCCGTAGTTTAGAGAGGCGTTGGGAAAAGCTTATCCTCCTAAGCCCCAGAGGAAAATAAAGAAATGGCAAACAGGAGTAAACAACTGACTGTTAGATGAAGATACTGTGGTCAACAAGTGAGCAGCCACGCTTATTATTCATGAGATTGTTGTTAAGACTCAGAGTCACCAAACTGGGTCCAAAAGGTCGATCGTTCCACCTCAGCAGGAAATGAAAAAAAAGAATACGATAAACGAGATATGACGAAGCTTTGGCGCATTATTCCCTTCTTCGGTTTCGATTTAATCTTTTTTTTTAAATCCACCTGAACCCCCATCTGACGTCACGCCACACCGTGGTTCCTTTTGACCCGAACTCTCTGGAGATATTAACATATTAACATATTAACATATTAACATATTCTGGTGCAGAATCGTCAACAAGTCAAAAAAATAAAGCTCATTATAATTGCATTGCAGTTTTGGAGTCGTCCATGCTCTGTTATACATTTCAGTCATTAAGGAAGAACATGTCCCCAATTCTGCTTTAAAAGTTGAAGTTCCCTTCTTAGGAGCACCTTTGATGACTTGAGAGCGGCTCTTTTAATCTGGCCAATTCTCCCCAGCGATTGCTCTGTTGATGGGATCTTTGCAAAGAGCCGTCCTCGTCTCGCAGCAGTGAGTTTGCGTCTCTTAGTCGCTCAGTCTGCACACAGCGTTCCCTCAGCGCTGCTCTCTGAACGCCAACCTTCTCTTTCCGCTTCTTTACTAGGTATTCAGGGGAGAGGATTAGACTGTGAAGTGTTGTTTTTTCACCGTGTAAACCTCTGCAGCACACACACATACACACACACACACACACACACACACACTGATGCAGTTTTTTTTTGGATTGTGGTTGAAGGTTTAGTTTAGTTTAGTTGCACTTTGTCCTTGGCACGGTTTACATTGTTAAAGGAGCTGTTTTTAACATTCAGAGCATGTCCCAGCAACAAGTTTGCTGTGTACAGATAGTAGAGGAGGTAGAGGAAGGATGTGTGTGTGTGTGTGTGTGTGTGTGTGTGTGTGTGTGTGTGTGTGTGTGTGTGTGTGTGTGTGTGTGTGTGTGTGTGTGTGTGTGTGTGTGTGTGCTTGGTGGACATCGCTGGGCCGGCCCTTTATGCATGCCGTCCAAACCCGACCATGGTGTCACTGCTGGCTCTGTCGGCGCTGTTGCTGTTCGTTGTTTGCACTGTTAGCGTTGTTAGCGTTGTTAGCGTTGTTAGTGCTGTTAGCGTTGTTAGCGCTGTTAGCGTTGTTAGCACCGTCAACCGTCGCCACATTGAGAGCCGCGGCGAGGCGATCTAAAGGAACCAGCAGACAACGCATTGCCTCAGTAGAAACATCACATGTCCGTAACGTTTTGTCTACATCCAGTATTCACTCTAAATGTGGTCGCTTCTCAGGCTGCTTTTAATGAACACAGTTAGCAGTAACATTCAAAAGTTGCTGTTAGATGGACATTGGAAGTCACACGTATTGTTTCATTTCCTGTCAGTGCAAAGCAGTAAAGGTTATTACGGAGAACTTTACTGTTGTGTTGGTCTGAGCAGTTCCTGTTTACCCTCATTGTACTGCAGCAGCGTAGGAAGGTCCGCCCCGCTCCGTCCTGGCTCTCCTGTGCCTCCCTTCCCTCCAGCAATGCGGCCTGGGCCTCCAGCAGAGTGCTGTCGGTGTTGGCATCAGTAATACATTGAGATTTGTTTTCATGACTGACTCGTTTCTGACTCAAAGTAATCAATTATGCTTGCATAAGGCCATTTTATGTGAATTACAATAGAATTCTGACTGAAAGTCTTTGTTGAAGCTGTCATTTGAACAGCCTCAACAAAGTTATTATTGTTTGAAATATTTGTTTCTGTTGTCAATAATGAGGTGAAGAACACCATCTGCCTTTGGCTGCCGACAGCAGCATTTCCTGGAGAGGCCGCTCTGCCTCCGCCGAGCGGCGGTGCCACGCGCCTCTGTGATTGGCTCGGCTGCTGGGGAGACCAGAGATTGGCTGACGGTGTCTTCATTAATCAACACACCATCCGATCTACAGCCCACCTCGCAAAGCCACCTGCGCTTAGAGCTCCTGCACATACATGAACCAAAAAGAAAGCAGGGGCCCATTTTACAAAAGCAATTTGCAAGCACTATTTACCCCGCTAATGGTGCCAGTGTCCCATTTCACAAATGACTGCCACTGCCACAAATTGCAGGCACATTTGAGAGTATTGTGCTCATGCATGGGGTCACAAGTAGGGCGGTTCTGTTGATTGGTTAAAAATTGTGCGGAGAGGAAATGATCATATGCTGCAGATTCTGTGACATCACATCTACCACTAAACGCTGGTTGCTGCTCTTGTGCCTTTAAACTGGGACCCGTAGTCGAGCTTTACATGTGACAGTTTAGTCTGTTAGTAAAGGAACAACAGCACTGTTGGAGTAGACATAAATGCTTTTGAAGTGACCAGATGGCCTATAGGAAACACAGTATCCTATTTTTTCCGAAACCAAAACCAAGTTGGAGCCAAATTGTGAAAACGTGACTACAGAACCGGCAACCGTTGCTCGAGACGAACAACGACCTAATTGAAAATGTACCTGATGATGCAACAATGTGAAGAACACATGAAAATCGCCAAGAGGGGACCTAGTTAGCTGTTAGCTGTTAGCAGCTGGTGAGCAGCGCAGCCCTGCTATTTAACGTAGCTCACGGCTAACGTTAACGGAGGTTGCATGGAGTTACATTACGATGCGAAGGTGAAGATTCTTTTTGCTAAAAAATGGTAATAAAGGAGTGTATGTGGAAGTACATGTATTGTTTCAGCTCTTGCTGGCTGAGCCGAGGCTAAGGGTTTGTTGAATGTGTGAATTACTATTTTGCCTTGGTAAATTATGTTCCATTTTGTCATGTATCTGCACAATTATAACACAGGGATGTGTCGGCAGAAGTCTACAATTATTATGCAGATCCTACTTTATTGTTCTTATAGTGTGAACCCAGTCCGTTAGTTAGCATCCTTCCCTTGAACTGTAACTAAGGCGTGTTCCACATCATTACATAAAGTGTAATTAGTTATAATACGCTGCTGGCAAGCACATCCTTGGATGCAGCAAAAACTACCAAAAAATAGAATAATTTGTTTTTAAATTAGACAAGAGCTAAAAGATGTGGCGCCGCGTGGCTCTGATCACTTTGAGCAAACTCCCACCGGTGAACAGCAGGTGCTTTTCACCGGAGAGCGTAAAGAGCAGTGAACACCACTGAGGTGCAGGCCAACCCGCTGCAGGCCAACCCGCTGCAGACCGACCCGCTGCAGACCGACCCGCTGCAGACTCGCTGCTGGCCGACCCGCTGCTGGCCGACCCGCTGCAGACCCGCTGCAGACCGACCCGCTGCAGACCCGCTGCAGACTGACCCGCTGCAGGCCGACCCGCTGCAGACCGACCCGCTGCAGGCCGACCCGCTGCAGACCCGCTGCAGACCGACCCGCTGCAGACCCGCTGCAGACTGACCCGCTGCAGGCCGACCCGCTGCAGACCGACCCGCTGCAGGCCGACCCGCTGCAGACCGACCCGCTGCAGGCCGACCCGCTGCAGACCGACCCGCTGCAGGCCGACCCGCTGCAGACCCGCTGCAGACCCGCTGCAGACCGACCCGCTGCAGACCCGCTGCAGACCGACCCGCTGCAGACCGACCCGCTGCAGGCCGACCCGCTGCAGGCCGACCCGCTGCAGGCAATGCTAATCCATGTGAGGAGCCAACGTGGTGATCCCTCTCAACAGTATGCAGGGAGCAGCGATGGCTGTGGATTGTTTTTGTGGATTGAGACGTTGAGGTTATTTATTTGCTTCCAACAGACAATCTGTGCCAAAAAAGAACAAAACAAAAAAAATAAAAATTCTTCGTATTTTCTTTTTGCCGGTGAAGCGAACAAAGAAAAAAGAAAAGCCACATAGCCTCCGGCGCTGAGCGCGTATAATCCCACAGCAGGCTCTCCTTTAGATGTCAACAGTGGCAACAAAGCCTCAATTTGTTGCTTGGATGAAGTGGGTGCTGAAGAGAAGAAGGTGACGCGCACGCACACACACACACACACACACACACACACACACACACACACACACACACACACACACACACACACACAGATAATGTGAACAACAAAGTGTTCTGGAAAA
Organism: Taurulus bubalis; assembly: GCF_910589615.1. Taxonomy (NCBI): domain Eukaryota; kingdom Metazoa; phylum Chordata; class Actinopteri; order Perciformes; family Cottidae; genus Taurulus; species Taurulus bubalis. Next base: position 34,084,639 of record NC_136592.1, on the reverse strand, counting down.
TAGTCACCTTGTGAATACTTTAATAATGGTTCTTATTTAAGTGCGGTCAGAGTTCTCACCAGTATTTAAAGTACTGACGAAGTTGTGGCGCAGAGTGAAGATCTGCTCTCTGAAATCCTTGTGCATCTCTCGACAAGATCTTTTGTATTGCTGCTGATGCTCAGGAATCCTGTTTTATCCGAATGTCATCACTTCCTGTGACAGTTCTGCGTTTGCCTCAAGCTGAGAACACGACTCAGGTCGTCTCCAGGACGCCGCTGTGCGTGTCACGTTTTACAATTTAGAGACATAACTTCCATACCTTACTACGTCAGTTACACAACAACAAGCGTACTTTTAGTTTACTTCATGTTCTCGTTTGACCCCAAACCATGATCCTTTTTTTTTGTGTGACTGGTGTTAATTATTATTTAGCAGCTAGTTAGAGACCGGCTTTGGAGGAATCTTGAACTCTAGGAGGCGATTGTACCGTCCGCTGTTACACACACACACACACACACACACACACACACACACACACACACACACACACACACATGTGTGTGTGTCGGGCATCCTTCATGCTGCTCATTTGTAATAACTGTGTCAAGACACCTCCGTGATCCATCTGGTATGTTTTAAAGCGCCTCGGCTCGCCTCAGTATGGAGCTGTGACCCTGTGAACACAGCGGATCATCAGTGAGCTGAGCTCCACTTTGTCTGCATGATTCAGCCTCACAGAAAGGAAAATTATCCCAGAAATGGTTTCTGGGTTCATCAGCTTGAGTAAACCGCCTCCCCTTCCCTCTAGCGACAATATCCGTCTCATTGACAATTGAAAATAATAATAATGCTATCAGTCAAGTTCTTTTTGTTTAACTTTGTTCATAGTGCATTTTGCCTCCTCCTGACTCCTCCTCTGGCTGACTCCTCTTCCTGACTCCTCCTCCTGACTCCTCCTCTGGCTGACTCCTCCTCTTGACTCCTCCTCCTGACTCCTCCTCTGGCTGACTCCTCCTCCTGACTCCTCCTCTTGACTCCTCCTCCTGACTCCTCCTCCTGACTCCTCCTCTGGCTGACTCCTCCTCCTGACTCCTCCTCTGGCTGACTCCTCTTCCTGACTCCTCCTCCTGACTCCTCCTCCTGACTCCTCCTCCTGACTCCTCCTCTGGCTGACTCCTCTTCCTGACTCCTCCTCCTGACTCCTCCTCTGGCTGACTCCTCTTCCTGACTCCTCCTTCTGACTCCTCTTCCTGACTCCTCCTCCTGACTCCTCCTCTGGCTGACTCCTCCTCTGGCTGACTCCTCCTCCTGACTCCTCCTCTGGCTGACTCCTCCTCCTGACTCCTCCTCTGGCTGACTCCTCCTCCTCCTGACTCCTCCTCCTGACTCCTCCTCCTGACTCCTCCTCTGGCTGACTCCTCTTCCTGACTCCTCCTCTTGACTCCTCCTCTGGCTGACTCCTCCTCTTGACTCCTCCTCCTGACTCCTCCTCTGGCTGACTCCTCCTCTTGACTCCTCCTCCTGACTCCTTCTCTGGCTGACTCCTCCTCCTGACTCCTCCTCTGGCTGACTCCTCCTCTTGACTCCTCCTCCTGACTCCTTCTCTGGCTGACTCCTCCTCCTGACTCCTCCTCTGGCTGACTCCTCCTTCTCTGGCTGACTCCTCCTCCTCTGGCTGACTTCTCCTCCTCTGGCTGACTCCTCCTCCTCTGGCTGACTCCTCCTCCTCTGGCTGACTCCTCCTCCTGACTCCTCCTCTGGCTGACTCCTCCTTCTGAATCCTCCTCTTGACTCCTCCTCTGCCTGACTCCTCCTCCTCTGCCTGACTCCTCCTCCTCTTGACTCCTCCTCTGCCTGACTCCTGCTCTTCTTGACTCCTCCCCCCTTCAACGTGCTTAATTTATTATTGGGATTTATATTGGGATGCAAGTGTTTCATTATGTTTATTCAGTCGTAGAATTACATTTTCTTTGTTGGGGGATAAAAAGTAAATATGAACGGCAATGTAAAGGTTACAGTTATTAGCATGAGACACACTTGAAGCGTTACAGAAATAACAACCACTTTAGTGTTAGATGTGAATTTGTCATCATATCTGTCTTTTTTAATTTACATAAATATGAACGCCGTAAGGTGTTACATCACTGGGCCAGTTGTAATTTAAAGATAAGAGAAACAGGTCTTTATAATTACTTTGATAATGGCATGGGGTAATAGCTGTTTGTTGGCAAAAATAAATAAATATATATATATATAAAATAAATTACCTCTTCTCACATTGAAGTCTAGCGGTGAAAGGTGAGACAAAGAGAGGCTGCAAATCTCCCGCTGCATCAAATGAGCAGTCAGATTATGATTAGAAGTCAAATGAGTTTTCACAATGAGCTCAATGATCCTCAACAAAGGAAGTCACTGGTGACGGTGTGAGTGGAAAGTAGATGGATCAAAGAAAGACTCGCTTTGTCCCGATTGGGTAATGAGGGGAACAAAGCGAAGTATTCAGGACATGCGTATGCAGGAGGTGTGTGTGTGAGATGAGTGCATTCATGTGGTGCCTTCAGTGTGTCACGGTGTGTAATTGGCAGGAGATGTTTCAGTATGCGTAGGTGACCGGATCACGGACCGTAAGTCTGTCGGCTCACGGATCAGATCAGATCAGATCAGATCCCTTTGTTGTCGTCAAGGCTGCAGACGTTGCTTCTGTCTGTAAAGTCTGTAAACCCTCAGAAAGTCTGAATGTTATCCTTTTACTTTGTTTTAGTCATTCAGTGTTTTTCATAGATACACACAATCGACACACACAACACACACAACAAAATTATGTGAAATTTAAGATTGCATTTTTATTGATTAAAACAAATCTTATCATAAGCAGTTTTAATAATGTCTTATTAAAGCCAAGCGTAAACAGCTCATAATTATAATATCTATATGTGACGCTGTGAAAACATCATACATACAGATCATGATTACGTTATAATTACCTTTGCCCAATACTCATTTTCCCTGAACAGAGCCTGAACGCATCATAACGTCACCCAGCCGGCAGCAACAGGAGCGGCTCAGCCGTCCAAAGTGAAGATGTTTTAAGAGCAGCCAGATGTCGCGCAGCTCGCTCACACAAAGATGAGTCTAGGAGCGATGTGAATGCAGCAATAGTAAGGAAACCCTCAGTGTTACTAAAACAAGTATGCACCACGACAGACGCCTGCAACTAAAGCAGCTGAATATCATTTTGCGTGATTGGTTTTCCATTTTGATGGTGCTGTTCCACTGATACAAGTCCAACTGCCTTCAGAGGAAAAGGTCTCCATAGCGGGCGAGTTAGAACTTTAAGGGTCAAACTACTGACTCTGACTGCTCTGCATTACCTCAGCCAAACCCAGAATGCTTCAGGGCCTTGAGAGACGGACGGCATTGAAACGTGCCGGTGATTGCAAGACTTTATTTCATCAGCGCTGTTGCTAGGCTGTTGTCAGGGGGCTTTATGCCTTACTCGACACTATTCCCTGCCTTTCAGACTTGGGAGATGGTGAAAAGGCACTTTCAGAGACTGAGCTGCAAACTTACCAGGCGGGGCAAATTATTCTCTGCGAACATTCATCTAAACTCAAATCAACACATTGAATGAATATTAGCAACTCAGCAGAGTCAGCATTTATGCTTAGATTCTGATTCCATGCTATTTGTATCTGACTTTTTCAACTACTTAGTGATATTGCAATAAAAATCAGATGCTATCTGCACTGGCAAGGGTTATTATGCATTAATTTATTTATTTTTTGTGGCATATGTTATAAATGTACTTGCCTAGCTTTAAAATAGCTGATTCCACTCATAATTTGATGTAGAAAACATCATTCCATAATCCTATTCAAGTTGAAATGATATTGCATATCCAGTCCGTTATGCTTTGCCTTCTTTTGTCATTAATGGTGGAACAAGTTGAACCAACTGAGCACTTCCCTTTGTGCTATTAGCTGGAGGCTAAAGTCCAATAACAGAAAGGTGAGATGTTTCCACCCTAATTCCCATGCAGGCCTTAAGGACCATATACTCAAATTAAAGCTGAACTATATAGACGGCATGGGGCCGATATTCTCTGATCCCAATATGTCATTTTCTAAACAGGTATGTCTGCTGAGAGGAAGGTGCAGACCCGCTCAGCGTTTATAGGAGTCGTGATCGTGTGATGAGGCATCCTCGTTAAATCCTTCTGCTGACTCAGGTTTTCTGGAGAGGGATTTTAATTCCCTGACCTTCCTGTCCCTTTAAGAAGGAGGAGCAGTGTGGTTCTCCCTATTACATGTTTTTCTCACTGCAGCGTTGGGGATGTTGGCTTGTTTCTCTACCACACTATGTTTGTTTGACTCATGTCTCTTGAGAGAATACATTTCACTGATATCTTTTGTGTATTTGAATACCAATTGCCTCCAAATGAGTGGAGATTAATGTCCCCTGGGCTAAAGCCACTAATCCCAGAGATCCGGCCTGATTGGCCTCAGACATCAGGCAACAGGGTGTGAGGCTCTGTTTCTCACTAATGCTTACTGGACCTAAAGGGCTTTTTCCAGAGATAACCTTCAATGATGAACCAACGCCTGCATGATAAACTACCAACCGTCCTCAAGTACATCAGCAAGCAAGCAGAACTGCTTCACTGGTTTAATAGGCTACCATTAACCTTCAGATTCATTTAACGGGCACAAATCATCCATATTTACAGGTTCATACTTTGATTTCTGATTTCTGTTATTATGTTTTCATGCTTTAGTGTCACTTTATCTTGGCCAACATGGGACCTTTAATTGTAGATTGGCCATTGCTGCAGTGACCAAAGCCCAGCTGACTGTACTTCCAATCAGCAGTGGTAAAACTACACGATGGGATGGAAATGTGTCCAAGACCGTTTTGCGTTCAAAGTAATCTCCAGCACTTCTGATTAACAGTTGAAGTAAACACAGCCTTGCTTACCGCACTCGTTAAGTGTGAGCCGGCCAAGTGAGGCTGTGCAGAGCGGCACGGCCACTCAGGAGGAAGGACATTGATTTTCTTTTCTCGGATAACGAGGCTTGACCGACTTGGGCGCTTGCCTGAGTTCGATCGCCTCCTTTCTCAGATGGCTGTCCGTACAAACCTCAGACGAACGCGTCCAAACTCCCAATGGCTTCACACAGATGTCTTTGGAGAGGGAGACATTGAAGTCTTCATACAGGTTGAGAAGTAAACCCAATCAGGGGCGCTGGAAGAGAGGCTAAAAAGGAATTGGGAGAGATTTCAGCCGCAATCAACAGGAGCTGTGATTGATTAAATGCAGCCCTTTTGCACCCAAGCCGAGTTTTGGGAAGTTTTTGACGGTTCCACATTTAGAAAGGCAGCGGCAGCTGGGAATACTTCCTCACAGCGTCTCAGGAGGGGATTTACAATGCTGTGTGACACGTAGCTGGAGGAGCTGGGGGGTCCAGGATTTCATCACTTGGATTTTCCTCACTGGAATTAAAACCAGGAAATTAAAAATGGGGTTTGTCATTTAAAGACGTTCCAAAGTCAGAATATTGAGTTTCAAATGCATTACAGAAAGCTTGTGTTTCAAACTGGGTACTAACTACGAGGGTGATTATCAGGCAACACCTAATTACTTTGCATTATGGGAAATGTAGGATCGAGGATTTTGGGGGATTGACTCTGATCATTCAGAGGCCCTTTGAGTATTTTACTGAGCCAATCAAATGCAACAAATCCAACCTTCAGCACAGCAAAAGGGGAAGTAAACTCTGAGTAAATGGGGTAACATTGGGTTGATGAGATCATTTTCAAATACCTTATCAAAGAGGGAAGTGAATGGATTAACTGCTGTCTGTTTTAGGCATGAGAGGACCAACATGTACCTCTCCAGAGCCTATTGGAGTTTTTGAAGGAAAGATGGTGAAGGTGGAAAAACCCACGTTTATGTTTCGGCATACATGGCAAGAAGGCTGGTAGTTCTACATGTTTGGAGCGCTGATCTTTCGTCCAGGAGACTCTAGTTCGTTGATTTATTTATCCACAACTCGTGCAGTTATTTTAACGGTGATCTTTTCCTCAACCTAACTAAGCAGTTCTTTTTCCTAAACCTAAGTAGGTGGTTTCCTGTGACGATGGTAGTTTATTTTGAAAAGTACTTTGTTCATGTAAGGCGCAAAAATGTAGGAAAACACATGAAAATGTTACATTTTGTAAGATATCATGCAAACCGTTGTATGAGTAATGAATAGTGATTCGGGGCGATGAGTGTTGTTTAATCGCGAGTGAGCTCACGGTGCTGGTCGAGGTCAATACACTTAAACCTAAATATAGACCAGACTGATGGCTATCGCTCAGCATCCTCCCCCAGTAGACCGAGCATGTCAATAGTTTACGGTACAGGAAGACTGCTTGACGACAGCAGCAGCAGCAGAGTGGTGTCGTCTGTCTTTTTTCCCAGCATGCCAAGCACTCACAACCCAGTGCCGGCTGCTGCAGCTGCATGCAGGCTGGTATACATAATGAAAGCCCTGTGGATTGGGAATACGTGTCCCAAAAGGCGCCACACTGCTTCTGCCGTTTCAAGTTTACATCGCGTCCCATTACACCACGATGGGGCGCAGGCTCAAAACCCGCTTTGGTTCTTCTTTTTCTTTTCCTGCCAGAGTTTGACATCGACCGCCTATCAGGACTTTCTTTTTATTCTGTTTTTGCGCTGAATTGACCGGAAGCTTTCGTCAGCAGGCGCCTGGTATCACGGCTTCAGCTTACAGCCGTGCAAAGTGGCCGAGGCCCGGGTCTGAATAGAACATATACAGACTGGGTTTCAGTAGGGGGGCGACTCACAAACCTCTCCTGTGCTTAAGCAACCCAAGCCTGGCCTGTTTGTACAAGGAGGAGCTAAACCAGAGGATGAATGAACGCCGGCTCCAGGAGCCCCGCGGATGCCTTCATAAATTAGCCAGCTCTGCTTTGCCTTTCCATTCCACGCTCATCATGAGGCCGACGTCCAGCTTCTGCCTGAGCTCTGACTCACCCCCAACGCTGGAGGAGGCTCTGTTTTTAAAAAGTAGCACACAAGTGTCGGATGAATGGTGATGTTCACTTATTAGCATTTTTTCCCGTCTTGAGCTTTCAACCACATATCACTGTCTTCATCCTCAGTGACTAGGTGATTTGTACATTTTTAACAGGGGGGAAGAATCCCGGTTTGTTTTGTTTCCTTCCCTCGAACTATTTTTTTTATTGTGTATTTTTTGGGTTCCAGTTTACCTATCGCTCTGGGACGGCCGTCATTATGGCCGCTCAGAACAACTTCAGAGGAAGAAAATTACCCATAACAGACTTGGAATGTACCCATGGACTTGGAGATACCCATGGACTTGGAGATACCCATGGTCTTGGAGATACCCATGGACTTGGAGATACCCATGGACTTGGAGATACCCATGGACTTGGAGATACCCATGGTCTTGGAGATACCCATGGTCTTGGAGATACCCATGGACTTGGAGATACCCATGGACTTGGAGATACCCATGGACTTGGAGATACCCATGGTCTTGGAGATACCCATGGACTTGGAGGCAAGTTGTGGTAAAGTCCAGAGGGCTTCGGGTCCTGCGGTCAAATAAAGCGCTTGAGGGCTGTCGCTGAACGTTTGAGCACAGTTAGTCTTTTTCTGCAGACTTTGCTTCCTTTGTGGGGTTAGCGTGCGTTGAAGAGGAAAAAAGGGAAACAAACGGCTCATATGTATTCAGAAAACACTTCAATAACATTCAGGATTCAAGATGGTATACAACAATGCAAGCATAGGCTTTGTTAAACATTTATTCATCAAACTGTTTTTTCTTTTTAGTTAATGATGCTTTTTGGACAAAAACTGAGTACATTTATTATTTGATAATTACCTCTTGGGTAACATGATGTGTAAACATGTAGTGCTGTCCCATTGGAATGTATGAGTGTCAAACTGAGTCCAGAGGGTTCAGGGTTTAAGGCCTTTAAAGGGGACATTGGAGTTCACACAAAACACAACAATACTTTTAATATACAGGAAGACAAATGAGAATCGCGGGTGGAACTAGATGACAGGAAGGAATTTACAATAACTTGTTTTCCTGTGTTGAACGTCTTCAGCCGTCTCAGACATCCTGCCTAAGCCGACACTGACAGGTGACAGTATTCTACCGCCACTGCAATCTCTTTTTACTTACATCTGCCTTTCGTTTTCTGGTTGCCTGGTTTTATTTATTTTTCGTATGCAAATGTGTGACGTAAAGCAGTCTAAGCTGGCAACGCTGCTGATCTGGTAAACAAATGTGTTCTAGTTGTTTTCTTTATTTCCTTTGAGAATCGGGGGAATTATGGAAGGTTTCTTGGAGGAAGAACAAAATGTACAATAGAGGAGTTTTTAAGGATGACATGGGAGTCTTTGCTGGAGTGGATGGTCTCTTATCAATGTGTTCATTACCTCTTGACAGCCTATGATAATAGAATAGAACCTCTTGACCCAAGCTGGAGAGTAGATGAAGCATTGAAACAGTGCTGTGATGCTTTTAGATGACTGCCTTGTAAAAGAATGCATGCATGTAATCAACTTGATAAGGAGCATACCATGTGTGCCAGTAGATGAACACGACGTCTTTACCAATGATCGGATTTCATCCCGTTCTCTTGTCACTTAGAATAAATCAACCAGATCAATAATTCCAATCAGCTACATTTAGATCTTCACAACGAGAAGACTCTCCGTGCCTTTTGAGCTTTGTTGGTTTTGTACCAGTGTTGAATCTCTAGAGTCGTTTGTCCCACAAATACATTTTGCATAAGTGCCCTACTAATCATACCTTTTGACTAGAGTTGTTCTGGTTCTGATACCAGTATCAGAAATGCCTCCGATTGAGCCTAACATGTTGGCTCTAATATTGGCAAATACACAAATATATCCACGATCCGATGTCAGGTTATTGTATCATTTATCATAATGTCCATTGTTTTTGTATATATACATGAATGGCATTGGCCAATGTTCAAGCATCGGGATGGAAAACATTGCTATCAAACATCTATACGTTTGATTAGCCCGAAAGATGACATCACCATTACATCATCATTACATCGCGGTAAACATGGACGGAGGTTTCACCAGTCAGAGTTGATCTCCGTCTCCCACGGCTGCTGTCTGCAGAGCGTCACGGTCAACGGAGCACAGAAACCCCGTCAGCAGCCACAAAGGTACCACGTCTTAGCCTTCCACTGGAAACGGACCTCAGCTGTTTGCTCTGTGCTCATCTGGACACACAAAAGACTCAAGTTATTCCATGTTCTCCACCCGCCTCCCTAAAGGTGGTTTATTTCTACTCGCTCTGCTTCATCTTCAGGTCCTCAGGGTGAATGCATGTTGAGTATTGGTGGTTCAAGGGAAATGTGTACTGAACAGGTGTAAGAGTGTGTGATTTACAGGAAATGAAAGTCAAAGAGCATCCTCCATTGCATATAGTACATGTGTTTGAGATATTTTGAGATATTTTTTCAAGCCTACACATCAGCCAGTTGTATTGCATTAACTTTCTTTTATCTATACATATAGAGTTCTGTCTGAGGAGGAAAAATTAGGAAATAAAACCTTTGTCTTTCAAGGTTCTTAGTCTTCAAAACTCGTATTAGAAGAAAAAAAAATCCTCTTCAACTACCACAAAGGTCACATTTGTGGTTTTAAGTAAAGTGGTCAAACATATTGAATGGATTGGAAGCAACAACGAGATCAACTGTATTTACAGTGGTGATCGTCTAGCTAGCACATTACTGTCGTGTTTTGTTTGATCAGCGTAGTCATGGTGAGCTGACTGCTGATGTTAGCATTCAGGGCAAAGCAACACTGAAGTAGAGGCTGGGAGATGCTAGCATAGCTCAGTATTGTTGTAATACCTTCATCCAAAGTGGGCAGGATAATAGTTGTATGACCCATTCTCCAAATGTTGGGGTACACTAGTTATGAAAACTTTAGAATGAGGTGTTTTGCTATTAAGGACTGTTCAAAGAGACCAAACACTTCTCATAAAGAGTTATTACAATGGAAAGCAAACCTGGTCTCAAATATCCCCTTTTTCTTATGAAACTGTGCCTATTTATACAGTCAACATTATCTTTATTCAACTGCTTGTGGTTTAACTTTAACACTTTTCTCTTTTTCTAAACCATATGGTCCATTTTTGTCAGTTTCGGTTTTGCAGTTTGACATTCAAAAGGCTCTGAAATCACAATGTTATTCGAGGCAATATGGGCGTTTACCACAGAGGTTAAGAAGGAAAGGAGCCGAGGCAAAGGCATTGGATTCTTAACTGCTGCAGAACTTCACATTTAGGGGTAGCTGCAGTTTTAAGCAAAGCTTGGTTGTGTTGTTACTCGCCTGCAGACAGGCAGAAGGGCTTCAGCTGGCACAAGAGAGCGTACAAAACACATAGTCTCTATCTGTTTGGACTGTTCTTGGAAATGCTCCATGGAGCCACACAGCCAAAGCTATGAGCACCAACTCCAAGCAGCTTTTTATTTGTCATCGTCCCACAGCAAATGGGAGACCTCAAGGACAGACGCACGGCATTCCATTCAACTATTGCAGACAATCTGGCTCGTTTAAAGCCGTTTATGTGCTTCTCTTATAGTCAGCAGATGTCTAATTGAGGTTAAAGGAATTATGGATGAATAAACCAAGCCTTGAGGGAAAACACACATCTCTGGACTGGGATTTGTCTGCTAGGCGTAGCCAGTTGGATCTCTGCAAGAGCTCACGCCGTGTATGTTTAATTCAAGAGCGATCACATGCGCTCGGGAATGCAAGTGAGGGAGCGAACTGAAAGAAAAGCTTTTGGCTTTTCATCTGCCAGTTTATTCCACTGTGGAGGTCAAGTCAAGGATTCAGAGTCCCCCAGTAGGCTGTGCCGGATTAGAGGCATGTTTGCCTTTGCAACAAAGGAATGAGCTCGTAAACCAACAGTGTTTCTGAGGTGGTTGTGCAACATGATGTGAGTCAGAGCAATGTAAACGAAGCCAGTCGACGGTTCTCAGTGTTTACTTGCGGCGTCCTCGCTGTGCTGCTTGATGTGTTCTTCCTCGAAAAACACTGGAACAACACATCAAAACATTGCTCGCCAGAATCACTTGTGGTCAAAATGTGATGCTCCCGTCGTTTGTCTATTCAAAATATATGGCATTATTTATACGGTGGCTATTTCGTGTGGAGACATTTTAGTGGATTGAACCGTTTTAGGACATAGCAGCTTGGTCAGTGGCCGTTCTTCTGATACAGAAGCACCGAGGCACCCGTTAGCGTCTGTATGGCACCCGTTAGCGTCTGTATGGCACCCGTTAGCGCCTGTATGGCACCCGTTAGCGTCTGTATGGCACCCGTTAGCGCCTGTATGGCACCCGTTAGCGCCTGTATGGCACCCGTTAGCGCCTGTATGGCACCCGTTAGCACCTGTATGGCACCCGTTAGCGCCTGTATGGCACCCGTTAGCACCTGTATGGCACCTGTTAGCGCCTGTATGGCACCCGTTAGCACCTGTATGGCACCCGTTAGCGCCTGTATGGCACCCGTTAGCACCTGTATGGCCCCCATTAGCACCTGTATGGCACCCGTTAGCGCCTGTATGGCACCCGTTAGCACCTGTATGGCACCCGTTAGCGCCTGTATGGCACCCGTTAGCGTCTGTATGGCACCCGTTAGCGCCTGTATGGCACCCGTTAGCGCCTGTATGGCAGCCTTTAGCGTCTGTATGGCACCCTTTAGCGTCTGTATGGCACCCGTTAGCGCTGTATGGCAACCGTTAGCGTCTGTATGGCACCCTTTAGCGCAGTGATTGTCAACCACTGTGCCGTGGCACACCAGTGTGCCGTGACAGATCGTCAGGTGTGCCGTGAGAAAATTTCCAATTTCACTTAATTGGTCCAAAAAAATATTATTTAGCTGCCGCAAATAATGTTCCATTGTTGAGCGTCTGAGCCTGCAATATAGTGGCTGGCCTAGTAGTTTCCTATAGAACAGGTCTGCACCTTGTTCTGCTATTAAACAAACTAAACGGCCGTATGTTATTGATCGTACACGACAGCTCGTCATTTCTGGGTCGCGTCTACAACTCTTTCCGCCCCGATGCGATGCACACAGGAGACACAGTAGACAGAGAGAGCGGCGAAAAATATGTCGCGTGCTTTTCACAATGGGATTTGCTGCTTCAAGCTATCACTATTTTAAGCTATGAGCTCTCATGTTTAAAGCCCAACAGTTAAGGTATTTGTAGGTCAAGACAAACGTCCAACAGGCTGCAGCCTGGCGCTCCATCAATGACGTTTCTGACGTTTCTGAGGCTCTGGAAATATTCTTCCAAAAGCCCGAAAAACACACTGAAGTGACAAAGCCTGCTCACTTTGTGGTCATCATTAAAATAAATGAACACTATGTTTCCTTTAAGTCAGTAGTTATCAAACTGGGGCGTATTACAGGTGGGGCGCAAGAGGAAATGCTGATTTTACCGTACGCCGTTAATGGGTCACATGCGCATGTACGACTCGCCGATTCTTGTCATTTCGCCAAAATCCGATCTTTATGAGATCTCCGTGAGGTCGTCTCTTCTGCTGTTGCGTCGCTCAACATGGAGCATGAATTGAGAACGGCTGTATCAAATCTACCTCGTTTTAAAAAGAGTTGTAGAGGAAAGCAGCTCACTGCAGCCACTATTAATGATACAACGTTATGCTCACACATCTGCACTCATTCTGTTTTGCAAAAAAATAGCTTGTTGTTTTCCACAATAAGCTATTTAGTTGTAACTAAATATTAGTTATTTTTTGCATGGATATAACTTAATTTAAATAACTTAATTTAAACATTTGTTTTTGTCTGATGGAGCAATCTGGTTTAATTGAAAGTGATTTCAATGTTCTATTATTTATAAAAGCACAGATGGAGTCACTAGTACTGTGAAGTATTACTTTGTAGTACTGTGAGGTGCCACGATGTAGTCTGTCCGTCAGTCGCTCCCCCCCCTAAAGCTGTAAACCAGGAGAAACACTGAATACTGTGACATTCTGTAACTTTCTGGGTTGTTGGTGTGCCGCGGGATTTTTTTATTGTAGAAAATGTGCCGCGGCTCAAAAAAAGTTGAAAAACACTGCTTTAGCGTCTGTATGGCACCCGTTCAGAGGTGTCAAGTAACGAAGTACAAATACTTCGTTACTTTACTTTACTTAAATTTTGGGTAACTATACTTTACTGGAGTATTTATTTTTCAGACGACTTTTTACTTCTACTCCTTACATTTTCACGCAAATATCTGTACTTTTTACTCCCTACATTTTAAAAATAGCCTCGTTACTATTTCATTTTGGTTTGTTTTCACTCCGGCTTTTCATCGTTCAAAAACACACACAAAAAAAAACCTCTCCACCCCGTTGCGCACAGATACGTGCGCGCGCACAGGTGATCACTGAGCACACAGCAGCATCTGTATGGCACCCGTTAGCGTCTGTATGGCACCCTTTAGCGTCTGTATGGCGCCCGTTAGCGTCTGTATGGCCACTTTAGCTTCTGTATGGCAACCATTAGCGTCTGTATGGCACCCGTTAGCGTCTGTATGGCCACTTTAGCTTCTGTATGGCAACCATTAGCGTCTGTATGGCACCCGTTAGCGTCTGTATGGCGCCCGTTAGCGTCTGTATGGCACTCTTTAGCGTCTGTATGGCGCCCGTTAGCGTCTGTATGGCACCCTTTAGCGTCTGTATGGCACCCGTTAGCGTCTGTATGGCGCCCGTTAGCGTCTGTATGGCAACCTTTAGCGTCTGTATGGTGCTCGTTAGTGTCTGTATGGCACCCGTTAGCGTCTGTATGGCACCCTTTAGCGTCTGTATGGCACCCGTTAGCGTCTGTATGGCACCCTTTAGCGTCTGTATGACACTCGTTAGCGTCTGTATGGCACCCTTTATCGTCTGTATGGCACCTGTGAATGTATTCTTTAAATACCGGGTGATCATGGGAAGTAATAGTCCGGAATTCGATGGGGTATAATTAAAAAGTATTTAATAAAAGGTTCATCACATAAACAGCTTATGCATTCTCGCTTGAGGCCCTCTCTTGCTCACAGATTCACAGTCTGTCCCCCAGTTACCTGCCGCCTCTGTGGTTCAAGCGAGCCCCTTCCAGTCTTAGGCTTAAGGCCACTCATTGGTTAGTTCTACGGCATGCGATTGGCTAAAAGTCCCACAGGGGCGGAGTCTCTCTTTGGCGCAGGTTTTGAAAATGGCTCAATAACATTCATGTTTTCCGGTACCTGAAGTCCTCACTCCGCCCTCCTGTGTTTACTAACGCAATATTTGACCTAGAAGGAATTGTTATTCAGTTTTATATGTTACAACTGATGAGACTACAGCTTTCAGTCAACCTTCCACAGACTCTCTTCACCTCCCCCCACTGCGCCTGATAAGAACAGTAGAGATTCCCCAGACCACAGGTGGTCCAGTCCCCTTTGTTCTTAAAACCAAATGCTCCCTTGTAAAACCCACAATCACATTCTATGTGTAAATTACCATGTGACCCTCAGCATACTAGTGGCTCTGTGACCTGATAGATTATTGTCTATCTTAAGCATTGCAATGTACACATGGACATCATTACACAGTAATACAAATTACCTTCATATGCATACAATTACAAATCCCTCATAATAATATCCCTTATTAATTATCATATTTCATGCATTGTAATCGACACATAAACAACTCATTTTACATAGACGTGCAAGTCCACATGTGACAAACTAAGCTTAAAAAACACTACACACCCTTTAGCGTCTGTATGGCACTCTTTAGCATCTGTATGGCACCCTTTAGCGTCTGTATGGCACCCGTTAGTGTCTGTATGGCACCCTTTAGCGTCTATATGGCACCCTTTAGCGTCTGTATGGCACCCTTTAGCGTTTGCTCTATGGCACCCTTTAGTGTCTATATGGCACCCTTTAGCGTCTGTATGGCACCCTTTAGCGTTTGCTCTATGGCACCCTTTAGTGTCTATATGGCACCCTTTAGCGTCTGTATGGCACCCTTTAGCGTTTGCTCTATGGCACCCTTTAGTGTCTATATGGCACCCTTTAGCGTCTGTATGGCACCCTTTAGCGTCTGCTGTATGGCACCCTTTAGCATTTGCTGTATGGCAGCCTTTAGTGTCTATATGGCACCCTTTATCGTCTATATGGCACCCTTTAGCGTCTGTATGGCACCCTTTAGCGTCTGCTGTATGGCACCCTTTAGCATTTGCTGTATGGCACCCTTTAGCGTCTATATGGCACCCTTTAGCGTCTGTATGGCACCCTTTAGCGTTTGCTCTATGGCACCCTTTAGTGTATTGTAGTTTAGTGTATATGTCACCCTTTAGCTTCTGTATGGCACCCGTTAGCGTCTGTATGGCACCCGTTAGCGTCTGTATGGCGCCCGTGTGGACATCCATCAGTGTAAGACCCGTTTAGTAACCGTTTAGAAGTTTAAATGTGAGGGTAGGCTGGACGGGTCCACTAACCAGAGGACTTTAACTCAGAAGATTGCTGCTGACGTCCCAGGTGACTGTGGCTCAGTGGTTAGCATGCCTGACATTCAATCAGAGGATCGGTGGTTCAAGCCCCGGCTCCACTAGTCCACGTCGATGTGTCCTTGAGCGAGACACTAACTGCTCCCCGTTGCTGTGTCTGTATAGAAACCATGTAAGTTGCTTTGGATGAAAGTCAGCTAAATGTAATGTGTGAAACAATATCTTGCTTTACTAATACTTATTTTATGTAACAAACGTACCTATTTTGACCTCAATCACAACGTGTTCGTAAACCCATCCAAGTACCTTTGTTGTGAACCCTTAGAGGTATCTTCGAAAGGGGCTGTGTGCACGAGCAGAAACGTGCACGTCCCAAACTGACACTAGAGCAGTACTTGTGTGTTCAGAGTGGGGAAGCCTTCGCTCGGAGACATGCTACTGACTCTGAGGAGTGATATACTGTCCTTTTGATGTGTGAGCAACATGTTGGGTAGAGTCGCAGCACAGGATAACTAGCTTCCACTGCCATACTGGAAGCGAGTTGAGCTAGCTTCCTAGCGTGCTTTGCTAAATGTAGCACTGCTTCTCGCTTGGATGTCCTTTTTTTAAATTGGTATTATTTCAACACATGCTGATTCACTGGCCGGTCCCGCACACTCAGTGTTGGTTGGTACTGGTTTTGTACAAAGGAGGCGGTTCTAGTTCGCATTCGCCAGACAGATGACCAGATTGTCACAGCAAGCAGCTCCAGAGAGAACGGCAACATACGGGATGCTGTCATTGGAAAGGAAAAGAGTAGTTTTTGTCTTTCTTCACAGAGTAGGGAAGTCAGACACCAGAACGAGGAGCTGGTGTTTTAATAGCCATGTTGTGACAATAAGCTCGTCTGCCCTTTCACGCCCCGCTGTGTCAGACACCTGTGTGTTGAAGAGACTCGGCTAATGAGAGCAAGTCTGACATTTAATAATGGATGAATTAAGAAAAGGAAAAAAAGATGGACAGTTTATTAGATTGTGGTATATAAGAGTTATCTGTGGATTAAAGGCTCACTTCACAGATTCATTTTTTTATGCAATCAGTTTACTCGTGAATAGAGATGCACTTATCGGCACGTGGCTTATCCCCGTGGCTTTACAAAACAGTTACCACCATGGAACCACTAGTTCTGCTTTAAACTGGTTGAGGAAGTCCCACACACGTGGGAACATCAAGCGCCCCGTGTCTGGGTTCATAATATTATCCGCAGTCGCACACAGCTCCTCCTCCAGGACGAGTGTCTGAATGAAGCTTCCAGCAGGACAGCGGTGACGGCGGGCGGAGCTTCTCAACGCCGATTCGCTATGGCAACCATTCGCGTCTGTGCATTGACTTTACATGTAATCTACTCACGCAAATACGTTTAGCACGTTCATGCTAAATTAACGGAGCTCCACACATGAGAAGCATCAGGTCTGCACTTCTCTTGTAACGGTGCACAATTCTCCCGAGAGGACAGGAGCGCATGTGGAGGTATGTACGGGAAACGAGAGGTTCAAAGCTGAGCGAGTTGACAGATATATATATATATATATATATATATATATATATGTATATATATATACATATATATATATAGCTGGACACTAATGACCTCTCATAGCGCTTCACTCCGGCTGTAAAGGTCGCTGTCCAAGGTGCTGAAAGTCAGACAGTTTGTTTCCTTCATGTTCTTCCTGCAGCCATCGGGTTGTCGGAATCGGACGAAGGGGGGATTTGACATTGACTCTTTGTTTGTGCTGATACTTTGTGACAGTTCAAGAGTTTTGACTTCCAATTTGTGAAGATCTACAACAGAGATGTTGGTAAACTTCTGTTTGTTTTTGATGAGATTGAATGTTCTCATGCCATTCTGGATGTGCACTCTCTGTCTGACGGCCCGAACCATTTTGAAGTAATATGCAATTGTGATGTGAAATCTTAAAGGATATAATGCTTTTAATATCATGATTAAAAAACATATATGTAATAATTATGTTACCAAACAATTATGTTTTCTTAAGTCTGTAGAATGTGATGTGTAGTGTGATGTGTGATGTGATGTGTAGTGTGATGTGTGATGTGATGTGCAATATCTTTGCAGCACCAAAGCCATTGCTTGCATAAAGTATGGAGTCGGTGTGTTCTCTGCATGTCTTTCCTCCAGGAAACCTGATTCCTTCATACAGTCCAAAAGCATGCAGATTTGGTTAATAAGATATTCAAAATTGCCTGAATGTGAGTTGTAAATGCATGTCTGTCAACATGTGTTAGCGCTGTGATAATATGTTGACTCGTTGCCAGGACCCTGCACATGATAAGCTCAGATAATGGATGGATCTGTTTAGGAGTCGTTTAGAAGTGAGCGAGTGTAGAAGCAGGCTTGATATCCTCAGGCATTGTTCTCCACCGATACCTTGGCGCCTAATTAATCTGCATCGTCGGACTGAATTCACAAACCGCACCCTGCCTGAGGAGCTCACGGCGTAATTAAGGTCGTAAGGGAGGTCAGATGTAGCTTGATGATAGTTCGCCCCAAAAAATTGTTGGTACAGTAGATCATCAAACATCTAAAAGGCCGTTTCTGAGCTCTCAGAACTAAAACCAAACAGAAATTGGTCAAAATATATTTTATCCATAATCCACAATCCATTTTCTCAAAACTTTTGGATAAAAAGGACACACCTCTGAAATTCAAATCGGCAGAACCACAGCACATCGAGTCGTGACTGAATCTATATCAAAGTGTTTATATGAACTGTACACCTCAAACCCACGTGGTCATTTTACCTCAAAGCTGCAAACTGGAGGAAACGGCTCAGGCGGCTGCCACAGGGTACATGCCGCCATTATACACTATCATTTCTTATAATGCATTTGGAATTCAAGCACGTTAAATATAATACACTTTAGGATTTATAAGGGAGAGTAAAGGCCAACTTTCTTCAAATTTAATCCCAGAACCACACAAATGTCAAGGCTACGGTTATGAGCCGGCATCCCGGCTGGAAAATGTCCGGAAGCTGGATAAAAATACCTTTGCAGTTCCAATGCATCAGAGTTTGATGCTAAATGTGTGGAGACAAATGGAGGCGGACTGGTCCCCTCCCCCTTACTTCCCATCATGTATTGCAGTTTTAGCGCGTTGCATTCAGCGAATGCAGAAGGATACGGTTGCCATCGTGTTTATGCTACACATGTTAATGTGACAGAAGTATGGTGAGAATCAAACCTGCATTATTTATATAATATTTTTTGGCAACTTGGGGGGCTGCTCAACAAGCGGGAAAACAACATTTACATATTTTTAACCTAGACCCTATTTTACCACGTTTCTGTCTCTTAAGTTACTTGTTTTAATGGGTCCAGTCTCTTGCAGTAACCAACACTCAGCCTGGTGCTTCCCACCAACTGACAGGCTCCGGTTGTTAGTGTAGTCAAAAGTGAGGCAATAACCGGCATCTTTTTACCGCTAGCTTGATCAGGTCTGTCCGTTCATCAGAGTCTCATTCTGAAATCTCGCACCGCATCCACATTGTCGAAGTCAGACAAATATTTCAGCCTTGACATTAAACATTTTGAGACATTAATGATATTAAACATTTTGAGACATTAATGACATTAAGCATCTTTGAGGCATTAATGACATTAAACATTTTGAGACATTAATGACATTAAACATTTTGAGACATTAATGACATTAAACATTTTGAGACATTAATGACATTAAGCATCTTTGAGGCCACACTATGCGACCCTTTCTGCACTCCAACACACTCTGCCTCCGGCTCGCTCACATTTCCACCGACTTGAGCGAGTCTCGGTTAGACTCAACGAAAGAAAAATCTTGTATTACCTTTAATAACAATCAGCCTTTCTTTCATCGGACGCACACTGACTGAGGATTGCGTGATGGAAACACATTGCAAGTGGTTTGGCAGCTGCAGGCTGAGCCGCTCTCGCCCAGTGATGGACCCATGGCAGCACATTGGTGTGTCCATCACTTGGATACAAAAACATGGGAAATAGGTTCCAGGTTGAAAAATACTGAAGTTACCCTTTAGGCAATTAAGGATTAGCAAAATAAGCCTGTGCATCTTTTGGATGTAATCCTGTTCTTTATTTAGATACCACGGTCTTTTTAATCCGTGAATATCTTTGCATCTTTCTCTTAAAACATCTTTGAGATAGTATGAGCTGCATAAATTAATTCATTTGAAGTTATGGAGAGTGTGGATAATGGATTTCTTACATCTTAGATACCTCTTAAGACTTTAAACAGACTAAATGGGTTAATCAGTTCTTTCTAGAAAAATATTTCAGATGATGTTTTTATTTGCCAGTCCTGATATTAAATAGTTATACCAATCCTGACTCTAATTCGATCTCTTAGAAATGATTCTCCTGTGCTTCAAATTCAACACAGTGGGCCTTCAGGACACATCTTGACTACGCTGCTCATAGTTTGACTGTTTAGGGAGATGTATTTTCTTTTATGTTGTTTTCTTGGTGTCCAAATTCCTTGGATTATATTCTCCGCTTGAGACATGATGCAACACGGTTTGTCCTGAGGAACAAAACAAAAAGCAGTTGGTAAAGATTTTGAAAGAACATTCAGGCCCACATAGCGCATCAACTTCTTCTACAGTGAGTCTCACTCTTTTCCAGAGCAAAGCAACTGTTGGAATGTCTAGCCTGCAAAGCAAACGCATAAGCAATGGCTTCGGAGCTGACGAAAGGTCAGAGGATACAAGGAAGCAGTCTGATTTGAAGGGCACTCACTGTGGGTCTCACTGGACTTGGGATGCATTTCAAAGGAAAAAGCAGACAATATACAGCTAAAGGCAAAAGGGTAAAGTCATTACTTGTTCATGAATATTTTTAATTATGTATTCTTTTTTGTATTACTATCAGGCCACATTTATCTCTCAATATGTGTTGTTGAGGAATAAAAATCAGTGTTGAATGGAAAAACACGACACATTAATGAACGCCTTCGATACTCCAGACCTTTTGTTATATTTGCCAGATAGTAAAAGCACGGCATTCAATATTTCCCCCGCACCCTTATCTGTCTGAGCGCAGCTCATCTCAACTCAGCTGTCTGTATTTGTTCAGCCAGCCAGTCGGCTAAAACACTTTTTCTTTTCTTTTATGTTGTTTAATTGGGAAACTCAGTGTCACAGATTCAGAATGTGCCTCGCTCGTCCCTTTTCTAAATAAAAGAGAAGTTCAGCCATGCCACGCATTGAGCTAATAATGAACATGTGATGGTGGGGCTAAATCAAAAGTCAGGGATAACCAAAGAGAATGCAGTTCATCCTGTGGGGAACATGAATGCCTGGACCCGATTTAATGGAAATCTCTCCAAAAGTTAGCGCCTTTTTTCATCATAAGATTGTAGGGTCATACATGGAATGCATTACTCTCCAACTGAAGTTCATTTGTTCCAAATGAGAGAATCCATTATGTTTGCGTGAGTCATTCCAAAGGCGCTGCATGAGGTTGACAGCGGTGCATGCGTACTGTGAACCGAGTGCCGTTAGGCTCATACTAAGGGACATGTATGTGAAAAGAACATTTTGTTGTTAAATCACCAACAAAATGTATTATGCGACAAACTGATCGCCTCCCCCAAACACATGAGTTACAGGTGTGACACGACATGGATGGTTGGCAGCACATATAGATGGGATCCAGCTGTTGTCGGTACATGGTGCACTATGAGATACCAGTTTGCCTCGGGCCTTTGTGGAAGCATTTATTTTTTCTCAGTTTTTGGTAAACAAACATAGGAAACACCACTACTGCCTGAGGACACGCTGCAGCTACGTTAGCAAAAGCAGCTTCACAGCCTTTAAAGATGCTAACAGCGCTACCTAAAGCGGGAAAGCCAAGCAGTTGACGGCGACGCAAATGAACTGGGAGGCAGCTGCTGCGAACGCTAAGCCTCAGCTGCACATGGTGTGTGGCACGCCACCTCTGAAAAAACACTGCGTACTTTTAAGTGTCAAGTGCAGGAGTTTACGTTAGCCCCATCAAACAAGGGTGTCACTTTAATTGGAACAAGAAGAGATTCACATCCAGGGGAGATGAATAGTTGGAGCTTCTCACTGTGTGTGTGTGTGTGTGTGTGTGTGTGTGTGTGTGTGTGTGTTTCAGTAGATGAGAGCATAGCGGTGTACGCACGTGAAAATTAATGAGCTTCTTCACACATGGAGCCTAATAACGGCCGTGAAAATAATGACATGCAGCGGAACATTGAAGTGTGAAATAACAAAGGCCGGCGCGCTGTGCAGCTCGTGTTGCCATCAGCTCTCCTAATTATCCGCGTTAGCCGCAACCGGGCAGCTGGAGGGGCCGCGGTGTCACATGTGTGGCCAAAACAAAGCCTCGACCCTTCCGACCCCGTGCTGGAGTGCCGACGTAATTCGCTCTCACAGAAATGAAATATCAGATCGCAAACCGACCTCGAGCCGCCCCCCCCGCTCGAACATCCCAGTGCTGCCCGTAAGAGGCTTTACCATCGACTAGAAGCGGGTGAATAGGGATAATTTAATGAAACATTAGGAGAGAGCACTCCACAGTCCTTAAACAAATTGCTTTTCTGACTGCCAAGCTTGGCTCAATTTGGGTTGCCTGAAGGAAGAGCCGAGTGAAAACAAGAGAAGGGAAGACGGAGCTGTTTTCACCTGCAGCGTTTAGAGGTTGAATGTAACAGTTCCAGAGAAGAAAAACACAATTGAAATATAGAAGATGAGGCTGTCCAATGATTGATAAGCCTCATGTGGATTCATGAGAGCCTTCTGCAGGAAGGCGGTTAGGACCCTTCCGTGTTATCGGCAGCCACCTATCGGCACAAACAGGTGGCACCTTTTTACCGGCTCACTCTTCTAGGTGATTTAAGGCTGGGCCCCATGTGGAGCCATGTTTGTGGCATCGCAAAGGAGATTCACCTCTCATTACCTTTGTGCTGCACTGTGTTCTTGGGATTTGAAGCTGGCCACTGAGTAAGCCCTGCATTAGCTTAACTAGAGGAGCCAGACACACGACTTAAACCTCACGTGGAGAGAAAGTCCCAGGCCGGCACTCGTAGCCGATATGATGACTGTGGACCGTCTGCCGTGCAGGCGTGGTTGGTGATTTGTGTTAGCATGCATGTGTCCCTGTCTCTTTCTGCTGGATGTACATGTCTGTGCTAATGGGAGGATAATTGGGACTCAGGCATATGGATTCGTCACGGCGCCTCTAATGTGGGCAGAGAGAGACGCACAACCGTATAAACATACGTCTCTATTGAACATTGTTGGCTTCACTCAGATCAGTAAGATGTCGCAATGTTCAGAGCAAACGGGAGACTTTTCAAAAGGACGAGTGAGACCATCAAAGTAAAATGATGAATGATTCATTTGTTGATGCCTGCCGAGTAATGGTAGAACTTCTGATGAACTTCTATTTTAATCAAAAAAATAATATACTAATATTCATTATTAGTCTTTTTAAGTAAAAAAGGTTCAAAACAACGAGATGGCGAATTAGCAGATAATATGTCCTCGGCTGTCCTCGGTCAAAACACTGAATTTAGTGAACCACAAATTGCTCCTGAAGCCTGCACCATGGGGTGTGAATGCGTTTCCTATACATTAGATCCTGTGAGCGGGCGGCTGAGTCTTGACATGCAACGTAAAGCGCCCTGAGTGATTGGAAAACTAGAAAGGTACTATTTAAATGCAGGTATATTTATCAATATTATAGGCTACTATCAGTTCAAAAGACTTACAAATGTCATGGTAATTCTAGGAGGTCAATATTGGTAATTACCATATCATTACCTTGTCTTATGTTGCAAAGTGTTCCCTTTTGTTTCAATGCTGGTCGCAGCAACGCTAAGCGACATGAACAATATCCAAGTAGTAATGAAGCATATTTCACAGGTGAAATTGAGAGGATGCAGTAAATAACTGACTTGTCTCCCACCGACTGTAATATACGTGGAAATGACACGGCATGTTTGCTTCTTAAACAGTTTGTGCGATCATGACGACGACACGCCGGTGTTCTGCTATTCCAAACAAGCGTCCAGCTGACATGAGTTGTCAACGCGTTGTCGAGCTCTTGGAGGAGTTCCCCTCTGTTGGATTAATAAGCAGAGTTTTTTCTGCACATAATCGAGAGCTTCACAAATGTCCCGTGTTCATTTCCATGTTGTTGGCGTGTGTTGGGCTGCATGTTCCTCTGGTGAGCGACATGCTGATTGGTTGGACTGACAGCAGAAGGGATGCGTTGCCCTGTCACTCCTACATGAGAGCCCTCAGGCGGCTCATTACCAGTGGGAGGCAGCCAGGTAGATGTTTGTGTGTGCGTGCATCTTCAGGAGCGTCGGCCATTTAAATGAATTATTTGACCTGGGCTCTTGATCAGACAGAGAGAGCCTCATTATTCTCCTGCTGGTTGTGCGACTGGGACAGAGAGGTTAGGTCTCCTGTGACCTGACACTTCATTGTGGGTTGTGAGTAACTGCCAGAGCACACAACACATTTTTTATTCATCATGACATTTTTTGTCACTGTTTTTTTATCCTGCTGAAGGGAAATGTGAAATGAGCTGAGTGGTACTGCAACGATTAAATAAGAAGGAGAACATTCTAACTGGAATGTGTTCAGCCATCACAAGGTGACTAACCTAAAGACAGGGGTTTTATCTTATTACATTTTTATTTTAACATGATCTGAACATGATTTATAGAGTTGCATTTCATTTATTTATTAAATTATAAAAATTTCTCTTAAGGTAATTGGCATCAGTTCGTATTGTTTTTGTCTTGTCGATGGTTTTTAAAGCACTTGCATTCGAGGTCAGGTGCAATATGAACAGAACCTTATTGAAGTAGAAGTTCTCAAATACTTTTTAGCACCACCTCTGAGACGTGGCTGTTTCTGTTTCCTCCAGAGTCGAGAGTTGCAAATGGAGCCTTGCACTTGTGACGCAATGTGCCAAACACCTCTCGGTTTAGACGTGTAATACGTCTCCATTAACTCATTGGAAAATGGTTGTGCAGGCCTGTGATCTGTCTGCTTACTCTCTCACACACACACACACACACACACACGCACGCACACACACACACACACACACACACACACACACACACACACACACACACACACACACACACACACACACACACACTCACACACACTTTCCACAGATCCGCGGTGTGCATGATCTAAATGAGTCCACAGGCTTTTTTCGTCAGGTAACACTGACAAGCAGAACATGGAAATCCCATTAAACCTTGCATGCATCATTATCAATGTGCATGGCTGGCTGTGTAGACGAGCGCTAGAGCCTCCATGGCAGCAGTCATGTGGGCAAGCATGCCTTTGATCAAGAAATGTCCACAGTAAATCCACAAGCAGGTGCAGCCAAAAAACAGATTGAGGCCGTATGCTTGGATAGCCGTGGACTCAGATGTAAAGCTGTCAGGGGGGAAGACACGTGTGATTCATGCTGGATCATCTGAAAGGCCGGTGCACCTACAGTGCCGATGAAGGTCTCTTTCAAGTTTTAGTTGTCATATTCAACCGATATGGAGTGGTTGGCAAAGAAAAAAACACGACAGTAAAGTAACTAAAAGTTAGAATATTGATCGTGTTTCCATCAAGTTTCATCAGAGGGACCAGTTCACTAATTGGGTTGGCATGTCGGCATTAAATGCTAGATTGCTCCGGTTCATTCACAGAAGTATTTTGACCAGAGTGGAGAATGCAGAGTGCGGCTGAGCTAAGTTTTCTACGTCTGAGGGCCGAACGAGACAATATGGCGTTTGAAAATGGCTTTGGAGACCCCGCTATTGCAAGAAAAACATGTTTATTTCTCCTCACGACTCGTTTCTCGAACACCGTGTGTGTAATGTACCATTTGGTGGAGTATCTTTTCTCAAAGTGGGTAGCTGCTCTGGCCCCTTAGCCCACGGCCTTAATATTAGCCATCGGCACATTATTGCAACCGTGCATTCAAATTCTATTCTGTAATATTGCCGGGCAAGAAAAAGTGCCGGCAGGTTGTAATTGGGAGCTTAGCGGCCAGCGCTGCCTGGCAAAGCCTGACTGGGCTGAGGGCTTACCGCTGGGGGCTTTTTGCACAATGCCAATTGGTATTTGTAGGCACTGTTAGACAGGACTGTATTGAGCAATTACAAAGAGAACAGACTGGATATATTATTCATATATTTATACATTAGCAAGGCAAAAAACAAGTTATCCATTTGTCTCTGGGAAGACATGTTCAGAAACCCGCTCCTGGGTGGCCACCAAACTCCATGACCTGGAATTGACCATCAGTTGGCCAGCTGTGTGGACCTTTTTATTCTCGGAAAGGGTTTGTCACTTTCTAGGTGAACATCCAAGGGCGATCCTTTGAATGTCTTCCAGGAGAGAGCGTCTGAATGTATGCACCATTAACGGCATATTTGATACCTGGTTTTGACCGGATATCAATATACACATATATATATATATATATATATATATATATATATATATATATATATATATATATATATATATATATATATACGTATATAACTATATTTTAAGCAGACTTTATTTGTTTTCTCCGGGAGACGAGTCTTCCGAACAGACTAACCTCCACATTTTTTCTGAAGTGAGAGAGACCAAGTTTTTCAAGTGAATGTGATTGTATTTGACAGCAAAGTTTTATCCTAAATATAGTATGTCAACGGGTTGGGGACGAAGGGATTATGGCATCGCCTTGAGAGTGACTAGTAAGTGGCAAGTCCCTGAGAGTTGGCCCAATACGGCAGATTTCTCAGACAGTCTTTTTCTCTAATGGAGTTGAAGCATTTCCTGCAAAGAGGGGCGAGAGGCTCAAATGAGGCAGTGGAATGACAGGCAATAGCCTGGAAAATATGAGACGGGGAGAGTGGGATGGACTCAAGCTGATGTGTTTATTCGGCTCTGCGGGTTCCCAGCAGAAATCTTTGTGGGCAAATGCATTTTTAAGTCCCCAATGCATAAAAAAGTAGATATAGCCTGTGTCCTACCATACCAAAAAAGAAAGGAAAGAAAAAACCTTTGGAAATCAAACACACCCTCAGATGTTTTGACTTTTACTCGTACATGTGTTCAGAAGTTCATTCGGGGATTCAGAGGAATACTTGAAATCAGATGGTTGAAATCATCTGCAGTCTCTAAGTGCGTGCTGATTTCGGCAATCTGTTGAAGCAATCCTGTTGCCTCAAAAGGGAGGCATTCTGAGAAAAAAAGCTTTTTTTTTGTCATTGAGACAACTCTCATGTCAAATTGAAGTGTTGGTGTGTACTAAAGGTACCAAGTGAGTTGATTTGTGAAAGTGCAAACACACACAGTTATCGTCAGGTCAATCTTTTTTCAACCAACCAAATCACAGCCACCTGTTTCTCTAGCCTCAGTCGCCATCCACGACAGCTTGACTTCCTCGTCTTCACTCAGCAGTGAAACAATCACACAAGGTCATTGCAAAACACAGCATGATAATCTTTCCTTTCAAAGAAAGGAAGGATGCTTAGTGCTGGTCTTCTCGATCCGTTGTTCTGTTTGAGAAAGACACTTTCCAACAATGAAGCTACAGCTGAGGCAGCTCCATAAAGCAAGATGATTCTTTGCATTAGAACTGATCGCTTACACGAGCTAATCAATGACGAATAGAAACATGTAACATTCCTTGATAAGCTTTCAGACGTGCAGGCTGACAAAGCTACAGAGGAAAAATGACACACACAGATGAATGCATGATGTATTGTCATACCGAGGTTGATCCATGTGTTAAGATTGAGCCTCCAAGGATGCTTTAAGTCTGTCTTTTATACCCAAAATATGAATCAAGTAATCAATACCACATAGCAGTTTTATTTTTTAATGGCATCGAAATGAGTCAAAAAGTCTAGCTAATAATAAATATGTTAAGTAACAAAATTACTAAAGCCAAATTAGTTAAGCCAAGCTAAACATGGTTTTAAATAATAATAATAATAATAATACTAATAAATTACTAATAGTTTTATGTCAATCAAGTCGATGTTAAGTTTGGGGTAGAAAAATCAAGCCAATCATGAAAAGATTGGGGTTACAAATTGGTAGCTTGAAACGTCAAGTTTATAAAGTTATCCTCATGAAGTCAAGATAATGAAGTCAAACTTATAAAGTCATGCTAATAAGATGTTTTAAGTGGAATAATAAAGCTAAAGACACGTTTTAAGTGTAAATATTAAGCCACGGCTAAGTTTGAGTTATCATTAAAAAGTCTAGGATTACATTTAAAAAAATCTAAGGTTTTAGTTGGTAACTTGTAAAGTCAAAATGATAATGATAATGAAAAATGATAATACAATGTCATCTGTTTAAAATAATTGCAATATACATTTTCAGTGGAATAATCCAGTTTAAGTCAAATGAAACAGGTTAAAGGGTTAAAGACTATGATCCAAGGTAAGGCTTCTTAACCTGTTTTTGTTCTTGCCACTTCATCATTGGATGATGCTGCATTCACCAAATACATGTTATACGTCACCTTCAATGCATGTGCACACGTTTTTATTTTAAAAGTTGAATGCATTGGGGCAGCATATATATTTTAGGGAAGACGACATAGAGGAAGATGGAGAGCTTGAAACACAAACAGACGTTTGGTTTCAAACATCTCAGCACTAACAGAGTCGCTCTCTGGTCCTTCGAGAGGCTGAGAGCCGGTGTCGATCCGGCTCACTGGACGTCTGTTCTGCTGGACGACAATACATTACAGCGACTACAGAGGGCCACTTGAATAAATGACTTCAAGAGAAGCAAGTGAGATAGCAGCTGCCCAATCAGATCTCACTTTAGGGGGATAATAGCATTCAGGTCCCCGGAGGCAGGGAACAAGGATGTGTCATAAATTATAAATTTCCATGAGAACAGATACGGATGGCGGTGTCACGCAATAATTGGCACAGCACTTAGCTCCGAGTGAATCCGGCCGGTGGCCGAGTGACGCACGCTACCGGCGCCCACACCCGAAAGAAAATCCTGTCCAAGTGATTTGCAAAGTCAGCGTGACACACAGAGATACACCCTTTTTAGTTTGGGGATGTTATTTAAAAGGTTAAGTGGCGAGCTGGGCCCCATCACTCGTACGTGGTTCAACAAAGTCGATCAAATGTCATATTATCCAGCTTAAATTACCCCGATATACCATCTAATAATTACCATATAATAATAATTGAATATCTGTATGGGCGGATCAGTATCTATTATTCATAATCAGAAATTCCATTGATTGAAACAGTGAAGAAATTGTGATTGATTCTCTGTATTCTTATCATGAGTCCACCTTAATAATTTTCTACAATAATGATATGTATGATGTACTAATAACACTGTCATATAATTATGAGTGCCTTAACACAGGGATTTCCAAAGTGTGGTGCCCGCACCCCTGGGGGTGCGCGAGAGGAAAAATGTAATGGTGGTCTAATGGTGTAATAATTAATGTTAAACATAATTTTAAAAAAAATAATTATAAAATGTCCCTTTGTAAGATTTAAATTTAAAACAATTTCATAAATAGATGCACTTCCGGTCCGGCCGCCAGACTGTCTTTTACGTACACGCTAGCTAGCCTAGCTTGTGCCCCTAGCGTCATTTCATTCATTCAGCAACATCCATGAAAATATGTTAAACTGGCTGAAATCGGGGAAGCTGTCAGGTGGGACATCTGAAGCTATCAGTCATAAAAGAGGAGAGGGACAGAGAGAGAGGGAGGAACCGGAGGGAGAGAAACAGAGAGGTGCTGGGGAGAGACCGGGAGAAGAAACCGACCGGGAGTCGGAGAAAGAGGAGACGAGGAGACCGAGAAGGAGGAAGAGATATCAGACAAACCGGGAGCACAGAGACCCATCGAAGAGTCAAGGTGAAGAAAGAGGAAACGAGAGTGAGCATCAGACTGGGAAAAAAAAGAGGAAACATGATGACAAT
Source organism: Taurulus bubalis (assembly GCF_910589615.1). Classification (NCBI taxonomy): domain Eukaryota; kingdom Metazoa; phylum Chordata; class Actinopteri; order Perciformes; family Cottidae; genus Taurulus; species Taurulus bubalis. Next base: position 34,055,053 of record NC_136592.1, on the reverse strand, counting down.
TCTCTGGGTCTGGGCTTCACTTGGATTGGCGATGCAGATTGCCCGAAGCCACAGTGCGTGTTGTGCAGTGAGGTTCTGGCTAACAGCTGTCTGAATTGCAATTACAATTGCAGTCTCATTCACGTCTCTGCACGTCTCGGCTATGCATTCAGTCTGTGAGACGGTCAACGCTCGGCTGGGCGTGTGGAGTTCAATGTACGGCTCGAGGAGGTCTCGTAAATAAATGATTCCTTTCATACAGGAAGTCATCATCATGATGTGAGCTCGTACAGGAAGTCATCATGATGTGAGCTCGTACAGGAAGTCATCATCATGATGTGAGCTCATACAGGAAGTCATCATCATGATGTGAGTGGGTACAGGAAGTCATCATCATGATGTGAGTGGGTACAGGAAGTCATCATCATGATGTGAGCTCGTACAGGAAGTCATCATCATGATGTGAGTGGGTACAGGAAGTCATCATCATGATGTGAGCTCGTACAGGAAGTCATCATCATGATGTGAGCTCGTACAGGAAGTCATCATCATGATGTGAGCTCGTACAGGAAGTCATCATCATGATGTGAGCTCATACAGGAAGTCATGATGATGTGAGCTCGTACAGGAAGTCATCATCATGATGTGAGCTCATACAGGAAGTCATCATCATGATGTGAGCTCATACAGGAAGTCATCATGATGATGTGAGCTCGTACAGGAAGTCATGATGATGTGAGCTCGTACAGGAAGTCATCATGATGATGTGAGCTCGTACAGGAAGTCATCATCATGATGTGAGCTCATACAGGAAGTCATGATGATGTGAGCTCGTACAGGAAGTCATCATGATGTGAGCTCATACAGGAAGTCATCATCATGATGTGAGCTCGTACAGGAAGTCATCATCATGATGTGAGCTCGTACAGGAAGTCATGATGATGATGTGAGCTCATACAGGAAGTCATCATCATGATGTGAGCTCATACAGGAAGTCATCATGATGTGAGCTCGTACAGGAAGTCATCATCATGATGTGAGCTCGTACAGGAAGTCATCATGATGATGTGAGCTCATACAGGAAGTCATCATGATGATGTGAGCTCGTACAGGAAGTCATCATGATGTGAGCTCGTACAGGAAGTCATCATGATGATGTGAGCTCATACAGGAAGTCATCATGATGATGTGAGCTCATACAGGAAGTCATCATGATGATGTGAGAAAGGATCTTGGCGATCTTCCAGAACTCTCTCCCTATTAAACTAATATGACTAATATCGCTCCTTCATCAATGAGGAAGGGAGCTGCCTTTTTTGTCCGGTGGGAGTGGCCAGCTTATCCAGTGAATTTCAGTTAGCCTGCGCTGGAGCAGGCTAAGGGATTTGGATGTGTTGCTATGGTGATTTTTCCAAACTTGCTTCGTGGAACCGAAAAGCCTGACCTCATCATCTTATCCTAAAAAATGATCCGACTAACTCAGTAAGCTAGGTACGAGGAACGGGGCCCTGGAAAAAATGAAAAAAAATGAAAAAAGAATAAACCCACTTACCAGTTCATGAATGACCTCATTGTATCTAACTTGTTACATTTGTACACAAATACTAACGTGACGGCCATTAAAAAAAATCATCATTCTTACATTTCTTTGTGTGTCCAACCAACGTTGGCATCATTATGCAAGAGCCTGCACCCTCCCTGGTTCAGTAACCCCATTTCAAAAAGCTCTACCCAGACCAGCTGAATTAAAGTCCCTCCCGCATGACTGGCTTCAGGATTTTGTTGTTACATTTTCTCCAGAAAAGCCACAGCAAACGCAGACACATGTAGTCACAACAACAACAACAACAACGTGTAAGAACCACCTCGGCGTTGTGTCGACTTTCCTTTGTCATGTGATGGAAATCAGTTCCTTGAAAACGACGCTGCCCCAGAAAGGAGGACGGAGAATAGTCTGAATGTTTTGGACCGACTCAGTCTTCCGTCTCTCTGAAATAGAAAAGGATTAGATGCCATACCGATCTGCGCCATTTCTCATCTCCCTGCCCCTCATTTCTCCGTCGTTTCCCCTGCAGGTGAAAAGGGGAAAACGGGTGAGGTGCACATGTTACAGGTACCAGGATCGGTACCTGGGAAGCAGATAGTATCTTCCTGCAAACAGGACACAGAGATTACACAACGACTTTTTCACGTCTGTTCACTGCTTCGGTGCTTTGCAGAATGAGGGAATTCGCGCCGTTGTGGTCGTAAACCAGCCGATTGCCGTAAAGCGTCTGACTGACGTAAAACGTCATAAACCACCACCCTGCCCCCTGCTGGCGACATGGTGGACTGCACCTCAGTACAGAATTCAGCATTTCAGTTCCTCTTTTAAACAGTATTAAACAGTATCATTTTGAATACACAAAGCTTACTTTAAACCACATATGTAAGCACATTGGTGGGCGTCACACGCACACACACACACACACACACACACACACACACACACACACACACACACACACACACACACACCACCTTGCACTGCTCGTTCGTGGGAGGAGGGGGAAGACTTGGGATTGTTTGTCGCCCGCAGGAGGAATTTAAGGTCAGAACACAGTGCGCACACACAAACACACACACTCCGATTTGAGAACAAATAAATAGGAGGGAGCCTTTTCTTTTCTATGGGCTGTGTTTGTATTAGAGAGGAGTCAAGGGAGCTGATAAGATTTCATGCATGAGCTGCTTTCCGTTCAAGAACAAATAATTGTAAAATAAAAGAATCTGTTGAATATTTAACGGAATAATAGATCGTCTCGACCAAATCATGGTTCAGATGAAAGAAAGGAGTCATCGACAAATAGCGCATGTCTTTTTGATATTTCTGCCAATTCTTTCCTCGTATCTCGTTTCCTTTATTGTGTCCTCTGCCGTTTTTTTATATACAAAATCTAAAAGAAAATCACTAATCAACGCCTCCAAACAAATGTTGCCAAGGTTTTAAAAAAAGTCCACACTGGGTAGAATATGGATTTTAATTGCTTCCCCACAGATTGCTGCCTCACTGAGAAACTGGGTTAATTGCATAAGAAGAGAGACACTCGCGACCTTCGCTGAACGCCGCCAACTACGGTTACTGCAGCGCGCCTACTGCCACATTCACAGGTTGTTTAGCCACAGCTTATGAGAAGGAAAAAAGGTGATAGCCTGGACGTGTGCCGGTTTCATACAAACGTTGACATCGGTATCAAAAAGCTTTTAAACTGTCAGTCCTGTGAAGTCATCCTGACGGCGTTTCCTGTGTGATTCCTCGGCGTACGCATAGAGCCTTTTGATGCTGCGATCGCATTGCATTGATTAGATGCGTCAAAGCTGCGTCAAGGTGAAGAGTGGAAGTGGAAAGTTAACTTAGAATATCCAGAAGGATAAGTCAGTTCAGTTGCTTCACTCTTCGCCGTTCTCCCATCCTTCCTCCTGATATTTATTCTTTATGGAGCGCCGGCCAGCTGTCATCTTTCATACTGTATACTCATGTAGTGGTTGGAGGTCTGCAATGCTTTCTGACATTTGTGCAAGCCCAATGAGTATCATTAAAACAACACCAGCTCCTGTAGACTTTCGGTATTGTTTGACTGTAGAACCTTTCCATAGTACTTGGTATCGAGCACTTTCGGTCGATACCAAGGTATGGGGATGCCGCTCCCGATCTCTTCCCCCGATAATGCTACATTTGAGACGATGCGTCTGTGTTGAAGTGTTCAGGAGGAGAGCTAGCTAACGTGAGCTGTTAGCGGCATAGTCCTGCTTGGCTGAATGACGTTGCACTGCGTTATATTAAGATGTTTTCAAGCTCTATTTGGTAAAGATAAGGGTAAAGATACATTTAGTGAGAAATTTGCAAAAAATACAGTATTTTCTTTTCACAGCAGAGGGAATTCTGACCTGTTTAACTCTAAGCAGATTGTGACACATACATAAATAACGAATGCTAATTTAATCAAAGGTTTGCATTCATTCTGGACATTTGAAATTTCTGTTTTTTTTCACCAAATAATTAATGAGGAATCGATAAGAGAATCATAAAAAAAATGGCATCAATAAGAGGAATCAATAATGGCATCATCTCGATCAAAATCTCATCAAGTCCCATCCCAACCCTCCCGTCTCGTCTCCGGTCCTTTCCCCTCACCTCTCCCTCCGGCTGATGACTTCCTCTCATTTCTGCTTTGAACATGAGCCGCTCTCAGCGAGCCAATGATAGCTGGAGATGAGGTCGGGGCCTCGGCGTTCCCCTCGGAGGCTGATGCCTGGCACAGAGTCCTTGCAGAATACTCAGCAATTTGGCGGAGGATAATTATACCTGTTTTGAGAATCCCAGAGCACTGAAGGACGAGCAGGGGTCAGGAACACACAGGCCGGCTGTACGCTGTGTTCCGTTGGCCGGGAAGTCGTGGCATTCGCTCAAACATGGGAGAAACGGATTCTTGCTCATGGTCCATCTGAATGTGAGCTAATCTGGATGGGAAATATAAAATAAGAAGAACTTGGGGTTCAGTGTCTTGCTCAGGGAACTATGGGGATTGAACCGGATACCTCATCCCCATGAGCTACAGCCGCCCATTCTTTGTGTATGCGTTCGGACTTGTCTGCCTCAAGCTGCTCCTTAAACCAAACTGGACCCACCAACGAATACTTCTTCCTGTTCAAGGGAGCCAAACAACCTCATTCATCAAGTGGCGATTACGAGTAAACAAGATATTTTGAGGCTTTAATGTCAAACATAACCGTAGGCTCGGTACCTTTGATCTCAGTGGCAAAACGGGCATCCTTGACCCTCCGACTCCAAAGAGGACCAGGGATGGAAGGCAGTCCGTCACTGGGAGGTCTATATGGCAGATGTCAGTGGAGAAAGAAAAGCCGTGTTAATTTTTTCAATTCAACTTCCTGCATTAGTGAACACACAGATTGGCAATTAAGGCATTTTGACATCCATTGCTTTTGAATGACATGCCGCCGTTTAACAGGCATTCATTTAGTTGATTCTAAGTTAAACAGACATTCATTCAGCTGATGCGGGGAGCATCAGCGGTCTGATTGCTACTGAGAGGCTGGTGTGATGTTTCCTTTGGGGATTTAAGGGTGAGGGGGAATGATGGTGCGCTGACATTTCATTCGGTACGGTCATTATTTGCACGGCTGCACTTCATTCAGTCCCTTTTTCAGACGAGCCGGTGTACAATACAAGCGCCCCTTTGATAGCTTGGTCACCTCCAATGAAACTGCATCGCCAATTATGTTACGAAACATATTTGTTAGAATCAACTCACTGATATGCCATGCTTGGTGTTTTCTTTTGGCGGAGTGACAGGGTCAAAACCTGAACATGAACCACGATATGGCTACATGGATGTATTATAATGTACTGGACAGGGATGATATTAACATGACTAGGGACACTGGGCCGGCGTTGGCCAGCTGCTTGGACACACAGTGAAATACGGCTCGACTGCACTGCTGAACGCACTGTATTTCTGAGAGGCAAAGCAAATAAAACTGCTGGGCACATGACCCGCCGCAATGGAAGTGATGTGTCATCGTTTTTTTTGGAACAACGCAGAGATGCATTATTTCCTCTGCAGATATCTTTTTTAGCGTGGGCGTGCTTGGAAGCCTTTCGTAGCAGATCTGTGAGAAAGAAGAAAAAAAGTATGTGATATGCTTTAAACATTACCCAAACAAATTGAGTTCAAAGAACTAAAGCAAACTTGACAGTCAAACACAATCTGCTACATCCCACAGTCGGGCAGATTATATAAAAAAAGAAACTGGCTGATGAAACTAGCAGCGAAGCTTCTGTGCTGAAAAAAAGGTTTTTTTTTGGCCTCTTCTGACTGAGCTTTGATCAGAAAAAATGTCTGAATGGTGAGATACCCTGAATACCTGAGTCTCCTACAGCAGCTGTTTTTATGAACTGTATGTCCCAAACCTGTCACCCTGGTTAGTGAACGGAGTGGCAAGCCCCCCAAGATGAGGAGTGCAGGAACAAGCGCTCCCTGTTTGTGAGTCACGTTCACCTTCCTCACGCGTGTGGATGAAGTCTGGCCGTGATCCCGGCGTGTTGTTTCTCACACTTGCGTCATTGCTGTTGAGACAATGAAGGTGGTTTTAATAGCGCCTGGGGCGTATCCATGCACTGCCACCCAGAAATACTGGGCGGTAGGCTGTGATGTAATAAAGGGCTATAGTGGATCTAGTTTTTCTTCACATAGATACAGCTAGATGATGGGCGGGGAGAATGAAATGCAGTATAGCAGATGTCTCAGGTGAACTGGAGACCAGTGTCACTGGCGTTGTGCGCATGAGTTCACTCACCAACCCGACAGCTGGGAGCAAGAATGTGTCATGAATAAACCAGTGGCTTCAAAAGCTTCTGATGGCTTGTGATGTTCTACTATGGTGCTGTGCGTGCTTCTGAGATTTCTGGTCATACGCGTAATTACACGCATGGTTCAAAGTGGGAATCTGATCGGAGGACATATCCGTTTCATGATATACCAGAATATATATATATATATATATTCGAAAAATAAAGGAAAGGGAATCTGTCCTTTCCAAATGTACAATGCTTAATGCTGCGTTCACACCAAAGCATTGCGATTTATTCGTGCGAGTAGATTGCACGCAAAGTCAATGCACAGACACGAATGGTTGCAAAACATTTCCACCGGGCGGCGCAAATGAAAAAAGTTGCAATCAGTGTTGAGATGCGCCGCCCGTCATCACCGCCGTCCTGCCGTTGCTGAATCAAACTGCTGCTGGTCCTGAAGGAGCGCTGGAAGCGGCTTCATTTAGACACTCGTCCTGGAGGAGTCGAGCTGTGTGCGACTACGGATAATATTATGAACCCAGACACGGGGGCGTTTGATGTTCCGACGTGTGTGGGACTTCCTCAACAAGTATAAAGCAGAACTAGTGGTTATTTTTATGGTGGATGGCAGAAATAGTAACTGTTTTTACGGAGAAAAGCCACAGAGATAAGCCGCGCCCCCTTTCTGCTGCAAAAAAAGTGAATGAAGCGAATGAATCACATGAAGTCGAGCGAGTAAACTCACGCGAAAAAGGTGTGAACGTAGCATAAGTATTGCCGACATTGGCTACTATTTGGGGCGACTTGGCATCAGTGTTGCCAGACCAGTTTCTAGCAACTTAAAACCGGCCCATTTCAATATCCAGCCCAAATCATAACTTTGCCAGAAACCTCTGTAAAGACCATAAAACCATTTAATGCGCAATGATAAAACGTGTCATACACAAATTCCTATGTCCATGTCAAATGGTGATGATGGCAGGGAACATTATCCTGAAAGACGAAGATAGTTTATATTCTAAATAGAGCACAACTGTAAAAAAAAAAAAACACATCTGTAAAACAGTTGACAGGACTACTCAATCTGCAAACAAGGTAAATGATGGCTCTGTAAAGTCCATGTGCCGTGGAAACACTTTCGGGCGATCACATTGAAAATGTATGCATGTAGTATAATAGGCCAGGTTTACAAGACCGCCGATCAGGTAGAAATCTGATTAAGTCCTGTTTAGATTCCCTCTATGCTAATAAGCAAGATATTCAACAGTCATATCAATCCACAATAGCAGCACACTCTTTTTTTAAAGTTTCGACACAATTCCTTGCTCTTAAGAAACACGCGTGGCCTCAAGGTTAAAACGTGTGAAAGTGTTACAGGAATCAAAAAGCCGGACAGGAACAAGGAGCACAAAACCAGATCCGACAGGACAAACCCGGTCTACTCACAGTAACACGCAGTAGGATCCCACACTGGGGCTCAGGACAAACACGGTAGTAGGATCCCACACTGGGGCTCAAGACAAACACGGTAGTAGGATCCCACACTGGGGCTCAAGACAAACACGGTAGTAGGATCCCACACTGGGGCTCAGGACAAACACGGTAGTAGGATCCCACACTGGGGCTCAGGACAAACACGGTAGTAGGATCCCACACTGGGGCTCAAGACAAACACGGTAGTAGGATCCCACACTGGGGCTCAGGACAAACACGTTCTACTCACAGTAACACGCAGTAGGATCCCACACTGGGGCTCAAGACAAACACGGTAGTAGGATCCCACACTGGGGCTCAAGACAAACACGTTCTACTCACAGTAACACACAGTAGGATCCCATACTGGGACTCAGGACAAACACGGTAGTAGGATCCCACACTGGGGCTCAAGACAAACACGGTAGTAGGATCCCACACTGGGGCTCAAGACAAACACGGTAGTAGGATCCCACACTGGGGCTCAAGACAAACACGGTAGTAGGATCCCACACTGGGGCTCAGGACAAACACGGTAGTAGGATCCCACACTGGGGCTCAAGACAAACACGGTAGTAGGATCCCACACTGGGGCTCAGGACAAACACGTTCTACTCACAGTAACACGCAGTAGGATCCCACACTGGGGCTCAAGACAAACACGGTAGTAGGATCCCACACTGGGGCTCAAGACAAACACGTTCTACTCACAGTAACACACAGTAGGATCCCATACTGGGACTCAGGACAAACACGGTAGTAGGATCCCACACTGGGGCTCAAGACAAACACGGTAGTAGGATCCCACACTGGGGCTCAAGACAAACACGGTAGTAGGATCCCACACTGGGGCTCAGGACAAACACGTTCTACTCACAGTAACACTAAGTAGGATCCCACACTGGGGCTCAAGACAAACACGGTTTAAATACACAGGGGAGGGGCAGGTGATTAGACACAGCAGGAAACAATTAGCAGACAATCAGAGGCAGGAAGTGCAAGGGAACAGAGGACACAAGAGGACCTTCAAAATGAAACAGGAACACAAAACACACCAACATCACAACAGTAATGACATGAAAACTAAACCAGTTATTAGTTATTGTAAAACTGGAACTGCAGTAAAGGTGAAAGTATCTCTGACAAGCGAGATGAACATCACTCATAACACACACACACAAACACACACACACAATTCACGAATACATTTCAGCTCGAGCTGTCTTCCAATCAAAGACTCCAACAGAATGTGAAATTAGGTCTTTTAAAATCAAGACATTCGAGGCAAAACTTTCCCGCAGCATACAGTCGTCATGAAAGAGGCAGCAGCCGCCTGCCTTGATTAAAAAGTATTGATAGAGAACGAGCGGGGCGGTCGAGGTTACTTCCTGTAAATCATGGAGAAAAACAACCCAACCCAAATCTCGGCTTTCTCTGGTTTTATGACCTGTAGTTTCTGTCTCGTCCTCCATTCGGCCTGTTGGAAGCCATCTATGACGCTTAGTTTGTTTAACCTAGCAATTGTGTACTTCGATTGGAGAATGAATGTGGCCATTTTCCTGTGGATTCAGTTATTACGAAGTTAAATGAAGATGCAAAGTCTGCATCTTTTTAATAACAAACTCAAATGTGGTGGAGACGCAGATGCACAAATAATTGCTAACGCTCCATTTGCATTCTATATCTGCGGCTGATGCCAGACTATACCTTTTCTGGAGCGAAGCTGGTGTTGCGGGGGAAATGTGTTTGATTTATGCTCTCTGATGATCAACCAACAGAAGAAAAGTTGACCCCATGACACACTTTGAATGACGGCATTTGCATAATGAAGAGAAAATGCATAATTCAATGTAATAGGGGCAAAAAAAGGGAAAATAATAAATAAATACAATCAACAATGAATTAATCAATTTAAAACACATTTTAAATCAGTAAAAATAATATCTGAATACATATTTAAATTAATACAGAAAATGAAATGGGGAAGTAGAGAGATAGGGGAATTACAAATAAGTAAAAGTATGTATATATTTATACTCGATGTTGGCACTCATTTCCAGCATATGATTTTACAGGGCAAACATTTACAGAATAAAATGTTCAGATGAAGGCTGTGATATGTGTAAATCGTGAAATAATCATTCAACTACTGCAAGTATTGTCTGTTTTCTAGAGTATGAATATAGTAATGGTCCATAAACTGTCATGATACTGGCTGATAAACAGCACTGCTCGCACGCAATGCGATCTCAACTTTTGTTGACAGGAAAACTCTACCGGGCCCCTTGAAATGTATATTTGAATAACTACATCCAATGTAATCTGCATAGAAAAACAACAACTGCTTTTCAGATCCTGTGCTTCATTAAAACCAGCATACTGTTGGCATGCAAAATCCCATATTAGCCAAAGTCTTTGGGAAATTACACACTGAGGTAGCAATCTGCCTTTTCATATCCAACTCTGAATCTCCGTCATGGATCTTGAATGCAGCATCTGAAACGCTGAAAGTCATCTTCACCTGAATTAAGCTCTTTATGGAAGCGGCGAGGAGAAGCACAATCAATCTGAAGTGTGGGCGTGTGCTGACATTTCTCGCCGTCTCGGGAACATTTTCAGCCAAATAGCTTCATGGGAGTTTTGTGCTAACTACTGTAATGAGAATAACACTCATTTGGTTTAATTGCGCTGTATGTAAAGATTGTGTTATCAGCAAATGAGTTAGAGACTGATACGGTATGATCTGAAATCCCTGCCACGGGTTTAATGATGCACAATAATCATCAACAGCTAAAGATCAGAGCACAACAGGTGACCATTTAGAAAACAGACTCTTAATTACATCTCAGATCTCGGGTGGAGTGAGGCACAGTGACACGATTAACTTGTTTTGGGTTAGAGACATTTAACAACACATAACCACCTACTTCAGAGGGAATTGCGATGAATTTCAGCATTATTCTGCTCAAATAGCTGTCGGTGAACAGCCTCACCAATTGGCGTCTGAATGGCAATAAGAGACGCCTTTCTTGCTTGTTGCGTGTCATCAGTACTTTCAACCAGGTAACGTTTGTGATGTGTTCCCCTGGTACGTTGATCACATACATATTTCACTTAGTTTACATTCTTATTTTAAGCCCAACCTTGATGTTTTACCTTGTTGCCTAAACTTAACCAAGTCATCAGGGTAGTTATCTTCCCTAACCTAATGGCGGCCGTCAGCATGGTTTAGTTGCCTAAACCTGACAGCGGGAGTCATCCTAGTTTTTTGTTGTCTAAACCTAACAGCTAACGTGAAACCATGGTGACAAATTACGTTCAATTACTAAATTGTGTAATAATGACCCATGGAAACATTGGAAATGTCCTCCTAGATGTCTCCCCATGTGCAACGCTAACTTTGCATCATAACTAGATGTTTAGTACCACTTAATGACATACAAACACAAGGCATTTAGCCATACTTCAAACTTAATTGAGTATAACAGTGATCTTCAACGAATGACTCATGCAAGAAATAAAGAGAAATCAATTGCAAATAAAATCTCAGAAAAGAAACAAGCACACTGGTCTTTTTTTGGAATGTGACTAAGCGACTGCTGACAAAGCTTTTTTTCAATGTTTTATTGATCAAAGGAGCCACCGATTGACGAATGTTCTTGTTTCCATCTAATTAACTGATGACACATAATGTACTGCCAGACAACATCATGCAGATATGAGGCAACCTTTCATTCGACCTCATCAGAGCGCGTGTAGATCCTGTACGTCTCTCCGGGGAGCATCTTGTTGTTTTCCGTCAGCAGCTGATTTGCAGTGGTCCCGCAAACCGAATGTTATCAACAAACAAATCAGTGTTTCATCAAAAGGGAAACGAGAGCCGTTCAGTCATACTTCCCTGACTGACAGCATTGGGAATATTTCATTGAATATTTAATGTGTGTTTTTTCGAGGAGTTTACCAGACGGGACACGCGGACGGAGCAGCGCGGCGTTTGATGGCTGGCTTGATTTGGGACATTCGGTGTGCTTTTCAGCCTTTTAAGCGAACGTTGTTCAAACTAGCAACCTACTCTTATTTCACTTGTTTCATGCATTTGATCCATTCTTGATTCTTCAGTTATATAACATCAACAGATCTGACCTCATCTTCTTCAACTGTTCCGAGACGCCCACGTGATACATCAAAGGGGTCATGAGATGATAACTGGAGTAGGAAATAAACATATTCAATAATAAACAAATACATAAACAAGACATTCTATAGTCCCAGGTTGTGCTAGAGCAGGGGTTCCCAATACGTCGATCGCAGAGGTAGTGCAGGTAGATCGCATGCCATTAAAAACTTTTTTTTTTAAACTTTATCGACAAAACCCAGCTCCTGGTGTGCAAATTAATGTCAATCACCACGGACGCTGCGCCCGCAATGGTCGGTCGCTTGAACGGATTTATTGTTAAGTGCAGGGAGAACGATGTTTTCCCCGACTTCCTTAATTACCACTGAATAATACACCAACAAGCATTCTGCGCTACAATGCTAAACATGAAAGAGATCATGGATGTGGCAACAAAGATCACCTATTGGAGCGAGAGCTCTTCAAAGACGGCTGTCCTACACACTGATGTGAGACGGCTTGTAGAGCTCTGTCCGGAGATAAAGGAGTGTCTCCATGTTGTTAAACATGCAGAATACAACCAGCTAAATGACGACCAGTGGCTGCTCCACATGTCATTTTTAACCGATCTGTTGAATGAGCTTAATTTAGAGCTGCAAGGGAAAGACAAACCGTGGTTGATAGGATCAGATCAGTTGATGCTTTCAAACAGAAAATGCAACATCTGTCCTCAAAGCTGCAGCGCCTTGATTTAAAGGAACTTCTAAAGCCTGGCGTCAGAGCTGGAGACGCAACGGAAGGCGTGTGCACAACTTGACAGAGCAGCTTGACAAGTGTCTGTCAGAGTTTATTAATGTGAGTCAGCCTTTTCCCACATGAAACATATTAAACCACCATGACTGATGACCATTAGTCTGCCTGAGGCGGACCAGCAGCTACTGTCTGACTATGCAACCCTGCTGTTGCATTCAGTGAAGTCATCAGAGTAAAATGTAATGACCAAAAATGTACAGAATTGTATTGTGTCATAAACCCTTATGCAAGGTACGCCAATATTGTAAATATAAAGTATACTCGTATACCCATATTTATACATTAATAATGCTATATATATATATATACAAATATAAACAGATATTTAGCATTATTAATGTAGGTAGATCGTTTTGTCTTGGTAATTTTAAAAATAGCTTGCGAGCCAAAAAAGTGTGGGCACCTGTGCTAGAGCATCCGATATTTTCAAACAGATTTTTGGGACATTTAACAACACTTAGTGCTGTTCTGAAGGTTTTTCCAGAATCCCCAAAGGACCCCGCTAACCATCTGGATAAAACAATATTCCATCTGCTGTGCAATCATTAACTCGTTTTCTCAACTCGCGGCTGCGTATTCTGCTGTTGTTTAACCGGAGCGGCCGAGGGAACAGGTTGGACGCATGGACAAAGCACAGGACGTGGACACCTGAAAGGGGCGATCTGATCTTGAGTCGCATGCCTTGTGAGACTTGATGAGTTCATCATGGGGTTGACCTTCATGGCTAACTTTCTCAAGCTAAGAACCGCCAAATTGTGAAGCAGAGTTATGGACTTCTTTGACAGATATGAGAACATCAGTTAAAGGGACAATGTGTAGGACTTAGTGGTATCTAACAGCGAGGTTACAGATGGCAACCAACTGAGCTACGTTACCTCAAGCATAATCATGAATATTAAATTCTATTTCTGGAAATAAATCCCTTGAAAATGCGACATGCAACACTCAGAGCTCGGCAAAGACAACACAAATACCAGGGAGTACAATCAGAGGTACAGTCATTATAGCCAACAGCTCTCATTGTTTCTCTTCAATGATGTACCGGTCTTAATGTACTGTGGAATCTGCGAATGTGTTTCAGAGTGTCGGGAGAGAAAGCACAAAGGATTCCCTGGTCTCATGTTCGCCTGCTGTTTTTACGACTGCTGCACAATCTACATCTCGTTGGCTGATATGAGAAAATGAAGTGTCTGTCAAAAGCACAGCTTGAGGGCTTTAGCCTTGCTTCATACGCTGCATGTATATATCTCTTTGGCATGTACTTAACTCCTACACTAATGCAAGCTTGTGACATGGTTGTCTATTTCCATAAAGCGAGCATGCTGACCAGCTCCATTCACCCGGTGAGTTACGAATCACTTAACAAAGGGCAGGCAAATCTACGGGGTTTTCAGGAAAATATGGAAGCAAAGAAATGTCCGTAAAAGGTTTGCATCCCACGAGTAACTGGACATGTGACTGAAATGTAATGGCAATTAAGACACCACTGACATTCTAGTAGTGGAATGTTTTACTTTCACTCGACACTGGTGTATTGTTTTTTTTTTATTAGTTAGAGCTCATAAATTCAGGTAACAAATGTGGTTGTCCATTATTTCCCCCAAAAACATCAGAATTTGTCGACCCAAAGTTATTTAAATTGCACTTGAAATCTGCTAAAAATGCTGAGATGGTGAATTCAAACCACATGAATTCAGACGGACCCTTTTCAAAGTAAAGCATTTCAATGCCATATAAGTATTACTTTTCCACATTAGGTATTCAACAGGGCTTGAATACAAATAATCATACGAATAAGTCAAATACATCGCGTTGCTTGTAGTTCAATTCAGCTTTTTTTTGCTTCCATACGATATGACCCTGAACATAGTACAGAAAGAAATGAGGCGAGGAGTATCTACTTCCACATAATTAACTGAAATGAGCTCAATACAAGATCAAGATTATTTTTGATTGCCTCCTAATTGCTCTCAACAAGGTAGGCATCATTCAACTATATCTTTCCATTTAATTTTTTCTTTTTTGCTGCAGTATGAATGTTCTGAATGTCGAGGAAAGCACCTTTTTTACCACCAAAAATCAAAGCGCTGAACCCTTTTTGTTGTGAGTCGGAGTCCTTTCATGAAGGTTACCAGTTTAACAAGCCACGCCCAACAGTGATGTCATGATGCGCCGGACACGCCCTGAGGAGACCTGAGGCCGGAAAAAGTCCCTCCCCCCAAAAATAAAAGAAATGTCCCAATTGATATAATTTCTTTCAACATTTTCAGCCACCAGTATTACAATAAAACAAAAAATTAGAATACATTAAATCTCTGGAGCACCTTCCGTGTTTTCAGATGTCGGCATCAAAAATGTGACAACTTCCCCAACGTCATCTGTGATTAACGCTGACAGGAAGCAGAGTCTGGCTGTCATACTGGAGCTCTTCCAGACGCCCAGAGGCCACAGACAGCTTCCTTACAGGCAGCAGCTTCCTTGCAGGCAGCTTCCTTGCAGGCAGCTTCCCTTACAGGCAGCTTCCTTGCAGGCAGCTTCCTTGCAGGCAGCAACTTCCTTGCAGGCAGCTTCCTTGCAGGCAGCAACTTCCTTGCAGGCAGCTTCCCTTGCAGGCAGCTTCCTTGCAGGCAGCTTCCTTGCAGGCAGCAACTTCCTTACAGGCAGCAGCTTCCTTGCAGACAGCTTCCCTTACAGGCAGCTTCCTTGCAGGCAGCTTCCTTGCAGGCAGCTTCCTTGCAGGCAGCTTCCTTGCAGGCAGCAACTTCCTTACAGGCAGCAGCTTCCTTGCAGGCAGCTTCCTTGCAGGCAGCTTCCCTTACAGGCAGCTTCCTTGCAGGCAGCTTCCTTGCAGGCAGCAACTTCCTTGCAGGCAGCTTCCCTTACAGGCAGCTTCCTTGCAGGCAGCTTCCTTGCAGGCAGCTTCCTTGCAGGCAGCAACTTCCTTACAGGCAGCAGCTTCCTTGCAGGCAGCAGCTTCCTTACAGGCAGCAGCTTCCTTGCAGGCAGCAGCTTCCTTGCAGGCAGCAACTTCCTTGCAGGCAGCAGCTTCCTTGCAGGCAGCAGCTTCCTTGCAGGCAGCAGCTTCCTTGCAGGCAGCAGCTTCCTTACAGGGAGCTTCCTTACAGGCAGCTTCCTTACAGACAGCTTCCTTACAGGCAGCTTCCTTACAGACAGCTTCCTTACAGGCAGCAGCTTCCTTACAGGCAGCTTCCTTACAGGCAGCTTCCTTACAGACAGCTTCCTTACAGGCAGCTTCCTTACAGACAGCTTCCTTGCAGGCAGCTTCCTTACAGGCAGCTTCCTTGCAGGCAGCAACTTCCTTGCAGGCAGCAGCTTCCTTGCAGGCAGCAGCTTCCTTGCAGGCAGCAGCTTCCTTACAGGCAGCTTCCTTACAGGCAGCTTCCTTACAGACAGCTTCCTTACAGGCAGCTTCCTTACAGGCAGCTTCCTTACAGACAGCTTCCTTACAGACAGCTTCCTTGCAGGCAGCTTCCTTACAGGCAGCTTCCTTACAGACAGCTTCCTTACAGACAGCTTCCTTGCAGGCAGCTTCCTTACAGGCAGCTTCCTTACAGGCAGCTTCCTTACAGACAGCTTCCTTGCAGGCAGCTTCCTTACAGACAGCAGCTTCCTTACAGACAGCTTCCTTACAGACATCTTCCTTACAGACAGCAGCTTCCTTACAGACAGCTTCCTTACAGACAGCTTCCTTACAGGCAGCTTCCTTACAGGCAGCATCCTTACAGACAGCTTCCTTACAGGCAGCATCCTTACAGACAGCTTCCTTACAGGCAGCTTCCTTACAGACAGCTTCCTTACAGACAGCTTCCTTACAGACAGCTTCCTTACAGACAGCTTCCTTACAGGCAGCTTCCTTACAGACAGCAGCTTCCTTACAGGCAGCTTCCTTACAGACAGCTTCCTTACAGGCAGCTTCCTTACACTGCCACAAGTACACCTGAAGTGAAACTTACACTTAACCATGAATGTGACGGGACTTTCTTCTTCTTTTTAACTATTAATGGGGGATGAATGGATTTTGAGTTACTAAGTTAAAATATCTTGACTTTAATTACAATCTGTCCAAATGACTCTAACGTACCCAAATGTCAAGCAGCAGACGTATAATGTATCAAATATTGCGGTTGACGTACTGCATACTGCATACCTGCTCGTACAGTTTCCACCCATAGTTATCTTTTGGAGCTGAGGAGAACTAAAGTGAGAGGGTTGCTGAGTGGAGCTGATAAGAAAGAGGGGTCACCATATTTTCATCCTCCGTGGGCGAACCTTTTTAAATGCCATCCTTTGTCATCCAGGACCGACCCTCCCCCCCGCGGAGAGCCGTGTCACCGCGGCAACGCAACCCACGCCGAATTGTCCTTTCGCCGAGATGAATGTACTTGAGGTTTCTGGTTCAACAAAAACAGAATCATTGCTAAATAAATGTTGCACACGTTTTAAAAAGGGAGGAACGGCGTCAAAGGTAATCCGCCGTCTTCTGTGAGGGGCGCCCTTAGCGTGGGGGGGGGGTGCACAGCGGGCTTTGCGGCTCCAGATGAACTGACGTGGTATTAAGCTTGTTTTGGGAAGTCTGTTTTGGTGTAATCCAGCTAGCTGACAGTACCGTTTACATCCTGCATAAGCGAGGACATTACAACCTGACAAGCAGACAAACACAGAGCTCCAGGGCCGCGCTCGTCTTTGCGTAAGCCTCATCCCCAAAACAGATTTTACATCAACAAAGATTTTTTTTCAAAATGTAAAATGCGTTATTACCCCTGCATACATAACCCTTGTGTATTTGTCATGAGATAAAATATTCCATCTTGCGTTTGGCACCGAAGGGCTCAACTTACAGTCAATTACTGTATGCGGCTTCATCGCATATCTTTCATGCAAATGAGACTATAAATACCCCCGACTCATCTCACATGCATCACCCTGTCAGCTGTTAACAGAGCGCTGCGATGCGCCGTAGTCCTTCTCCGCGCCTCAGACGTGCAAACTTCATTTTCTTTCATGCCGTGTCAGGACTTCTGGAAACAGAAGTTGTTTTAACGGCAGATGTTTGTCTCCCAGAGATTTAATGAGCGCGGACCTCAAACCTGCAGGAAATGCACCGCCAAACAACACGGTGTTTTAGTGAATAGGCTATAATAAACAACTAAAATGTATTATTTATTGCATTACAATGTTGCGTACTGGCATACCATTCATACTCCGTGACCTATGGCATAAAACTGAATATGTAGTGCATTCCAACTGCATAGTGTGTGGACTTTGTGTGCGTGAGAAATACCTGGATGTTTACCGCAAGAGCAAGAATTTCTGCCCCAAAATGCATTGCAGCTTCTCAGACTGTCCAACGGCGAAACTAATTCACCGTTTGAATAAATCCAATAATTATGAATGATGGCAAGTGGCGACGAGCTACAGTTTAAGGGGAAAGCGCTCACGCACGTATGGCCCTCGAATATATTTAAATATTTAAGAACATTAATTTCTCTTGAATTATTACTGGAACATTATTCAATTGAGTGGAAGAGGTGTTTTAGTGGGCAGTACATCCTGATGGAGTATGTAGTTACTGTGCATTTTCAAACAGCGAGCATTTGAAGAGGGTTTGGCTGTTTTACTCGTCTCCATTTAGATGAAATCTACAAATGTCGTAAAATAAACACTTAAATATGTTTTAATTGTCTGAAGGAAAACCTGCAATAAAAGCAAAATAGCCCAAAATCTCAAAATGTGTGTGTTTTTGTTTTACCGTCTCCACTTAAGGTTATGACTTGAACACAGCATACATACACACAGGTACATTTAATATAATATTACTGTACTATATATATACATTATTAAACCAGTGCAGTGGGCTAACTATCACTATTTTATTAGCTTATGCAAATATGAAATGTAAAGACTAGGATAGATAGACATACACAAATGTGGGTCCCGTCCCAGCACATCCTTCCGATTCAAAGACATTCATCACCTATTTATAGTTGTATAATTATAAAATAGTCTCAGATATCAAGAAGAAGGAGGCCTGGCGCTGAGGCGGGAGGCCTGGCGCTGAGGCGGGAGGCCTGGCGCTGAGGCTGCTTGTTCAGCACCGTGATCACGATGAAGCGGCCGCTGCTCCGAGCCGGGGCGCACGCTAATTCCTCTCACAGCAGATTTTGCTCAAACACAGATGAATTATGTAGCAGCGGCCCACCGAAGCATTCTGCAGGCTGTGTCAACGATGCTGCGGAGCCAAAGATAGAGCCGGCAACAGGTCGGACCTGGCACAAAGCCTCCAGTGGTGGAGAAACACAGCAGGGTCGACACAGAGGAGGCTCCGAGGGCCAGAAGAGCGCGTTGATTGGCCGGCTGAGGCGTCAACATAAGAGTTACATATATCCAGTATACAGCATTATTTGTAGCATGAAGCATTTTAACACTGAGCATGTACACCAAGTAGAAGTGAGTGTATGACATGTTGGACCATGGGTATGTGCAAATGTCAGTTTAAGTGGGTGAGTTAATATGATACACGCTTCACCCTTTCCATCCACGGACACAGCAGCCGGTTGAAAGGTCAGCCAATTTGACACGGACGTTCCCTGCAGTCCAGCGGATTTACAGTGCTTGAAATCCATTTATCTCTTGTTTGGACTTTGTGTAGTTTGAATCAGTGTGTCACAACCGTCACTAGACGGTAGTGCTTTTATTTTGTTGTCTTGTCACTTCCTGTTTTACTTTGAAATCATCCTCCTGTGTCATGTCTGCTGTCTTTACTTCCTCATGTGTGATTACCTCTCCCTGCCCTGATGTGTTTCACCTGTGTCTCGTTAACTCCCCTCCCAGTGTGTATATATACTCTGTGCGTCACTTGTCTCGTTGCCAGTTCGTTTTTCTTCACCTGTGAGTCAACTTACCAGCGGTTTTCCTGCCTGATATCCTGTTCTGATTCCGACGTCCCTTCGTTTCCGAGTAATCCCGATCCCTGCCTGTACCTCTGCCGAGTTTGACTGCCTTCCTGTGAATGACCCTGGACTGTTTACGTTGGCGATTCTACTCTCCCCTGAGTGAGACAGCTGCTCTCACCACAGCGGGTCAGAGCCTTGCCGACCGGCCTCAGTCCCTCCCCAGTTACATCGGGAGAACCTTCGGCGGTCCTTCTCCAGAGACTCTATCCTGTTGCAATATTACCTTTATCAATAAAGGAATCCTTGTGAACTTTACTCTCTGCCTCGGGTCGTGCATTTGGGTTCTTTCATTAGTGCGCCGGCGTGACAGGACGAACTGGCCTATCATGAACCCAGCCGACCTCGACCGCATGAAGGAGGAGATCTCCGGCCAGGCTCAGCGTTTGGGCAGCCACGAACACATGTTGAAATCTCTCATCGACGACGTGGCCCAGATTTCGACACAGCTCGCTGAGCTAAGTCGCGGCGCTTCTCCGCCAGCTCCCCCGCCTGTTGCTGCTTCCCCGGCGCTGCCGGGTGGATCCACCTCCGAGCCTCACATCCCCTCACCCACCAAGTACAGCGGTAACCCAGACACTTGCCGAAATTTCATTACCCAGGTACGTCTGGCGTTTCTGGCCCAGCCTTCCCGGTTCCGTGATGAGTCAGCCAAGATAGCTTACATAGCTAACCTGTTGGATGGTCCTCCTTTAAGTTACTTTAATGCCCTATATGAGCAGCAAGCTCCGCCGGTCCTCTCTTTTGAACTGTTTGCCACAGAATTAAGGAGGATTTATGACCATCCCATCCGGGGACAACAGGCGGGTCAACGATTGCTTAAGCTCCGGCAGGGGAAGAAGTCAGTAAGGGAATTTGCCAGCGAGTTCCGCTCCCTAGCTGTGGACTCCGGCTGGAATGACCTGGCTCTACTTACCGCCTTCCAGAGCGGACTCAATCGGTCCATCGGCAGGGAGATCGCCCTACGGGAGGAGCAGCAGTCGCTGGATGGAGCCATTGCCTCTGCCATCAGGATCTCCGACCAGATGGCGCAGTGGAATCCTGAAGACTCAGCTGTTCGCTTTTCTGCACCACCTGTAGAGTTCCCCAGAGCTGTTACTCACCATGTCGATGCCCGAGCCACGGAGGGAGAGGAACCCATGCAGATTGGTCGCACCAAACTCACCCCGGAAGAACGCCGGCGGCGCATGACGGAGGGTCTCTGCCTCTACTGTGGTCAGCAGGGACATATCATCTCCTCCCGCCCAGTAAAAGCCAGGGCTCACCAGTAAAGGAGAGGGCACTGGTGAGCCTGACCCTGTCCAATCCCGCTCGCCTACAACCCCTGGTTCTTCTTCGCTCTTCCTCTGCCTCGCTCCAGCAACCGGTTCTGGTGGACTCCGGTGGCACCCATTTCGGCTCCAGGACCTCCTGATCTCTGCCTAGCTCCGGTCTGCACCTCCCAGCTATCCGGCTCTCTGGACACCTTCCCCGCACTGGACAAAGTAACTCTTTGTTATCACGACCTAAAGCAAGTTTTTAACAAAGCCCGTGCCTCTGCACTTCCTCCTCATAGACAATATGACTGTGCGATTGAGCTCCGTCCCGGCACCCATCCTCCCCGGGGGAGACTATTTTCACTGTCTGTTCCAGAAACTGCTGCCATGAGGAGCTATGTGGAGGAATCCTTGGCTGCCGGTCTCATCCGCCCGTCCTCCTCTCCTGCTGGCGCTGGATTTTTCTTTGTAGAAAAGAAAGATAAATCCCTTGCATCGACTACAGGGGTCTCAACGACATCACGGTCCGCAACAGGTACCCTCTTCCTCTCATGTCCTCTGCCTTCGAGCTGATTCATGGTGCCAAGGTTTTCTCCAAGCTGGATCTCCGCAACGCATATCATCTCGTGAGGATCAGGGAGGGAGATGAGTGGAGGACTGCCTTCAACACCCCTAGTGGACATTACGAGTACTTAGTAATGCCGTTTGGATTAACCAATGCCCCTGCTGTGTTTCAAGCTCTCGTCAACGATGTGTTACGTGACATGCTGAACAGTTTTGTTTTGTGTATCTGGACGATATCCTCATCTTTTCTCCTGATGAGTCCTCCCACATTCAGCATGTCCGTCAGGTACTTCAGCGCCTCCTGGAGAATCAGCTGTTTGTCAAAGCAGAGAAATGTGAGTTTCACCAGCCTTCGGTTTCCTTCCTGGGCTTCATCATTTCGGAGGACAACATTCAGATGGACCCCAACAAGGTCAGTGCCGTCAGAAGTTGGCCTACCCCTAACTCCCGCAAGGAGGTGCAGCGGTTTTTAGGGTTCGCCAATTTCTACCGCAAGTTCATCCGTAACTTCAGTGCTGTCGCTTCACCCCTGCATAACCTCACCTCTCCTAAGTTCCCCTTCAGGTGGTGTGATAAGGCTGAAGGGGCCTTCCAACGCCTTAAAGTGTCCTTCACCACCGCTCCCATTCTCTCTGTTCCTGATCCTACGCTCCAGTTCATAGTTGAGGTGGACGCCTCGGATGTCGGTGTTGGGGCCATTCTGTCCCAACGGTCCTCTACCGATGATAAGCTGCACCCCTGCGCTTTCCTATCGAGGAAACTTTCTGCGGCGGAACAAAATTACGACATCGGGAACCGGGAGTTGTTGGCCATCAAGGTGGCTCTGGAGGAATGGCGTCACTGGCTGGAGGGGGCGGAGCTACCTTTTCTTGTCTGGACCGACCACAAGAATCTGGAGTATCTTCGGACCGCAAAGAGGCTGAATTCCCGGCAGGCAAGGTGGGCCCTGTTCTTTACCCGTTTTGACTTTGCTCTCTCCTATAGACCAGGGTCGAAGAATGGCAAGCCTGATGCTCTGTCCCGAGTTCCGTCCTCAGAGGGTCCTGTTGCCGTGCCTGAACCTATCCTGCCTGCAGCCTGTGTGGTTGGGGCTTTCAAGTGGAGGAACAGGTCATCCAGGCTCTTCAGACCTGTCAACCGCCGGACGGCGTCCCTCCCAATCGGTTGTTTGTTCCACCTCACCTCCGCTCTCAAGTCATCCAGTGGGCCCACGCTTCACGATTGGCATGTCACCCCGGGGTCCGACGGACCTTATTTATGTCCCAACAGCGTTTCTGGTGGCCCGCCATGGAGAAAGACATCACCGAGTTCATTGCGGCCTGTCCAGTTTGTGCCTCCTGCAAAGTGTCCCACAAGCCTCCTGTGGGTCAGCTTCACCCTCTGCCTGTCCCCCTGAGACCCTGGTCACACATCTCCCTGGACTTCGTCACTGGACTGCCTCCCTCTGCAGGTAACACCACCGTCTTAACGGTGGTAGACAGGTTCTCCAAAATGGTTCACTTCATTGCTTTGCCTAAGCTTCCGTCTGCTAAGGAGACTGCTGAGGCACTCCTGTCTAATGTTTTCCGCATTCATGGTTTCCCTGTTGATGTGGTTTCTGATCGAGGTCCCCAGTTCACTGCTCTATTCTGGAAGGCCTTCTGCTCCCTCATCGGTGCCTCCGTCTCCCTGTCCTCCGGCTTCCATCCGCAGTCCAATGGACAGACTGAACGCCTCAACCAGGAGATGGAGACTACGCTGTCTGGTCACCCAGAACCCCGCCGCCTGGAGTCAGCAGCTAGTGTGGGTGGAGTATGCACACAATTCTTTACCCTGCTCATCTTCTGGTTTATCCCCGTTTCATGTGGTGTTCGGGTACCAGCCCCCCGCCTTCCCGTCCTTGGAAAAGGAGGTTGCTGTCCCCTCTGCTCTAGCCCTTATTCAGCGGTGCAAACGCACCTGGAGTCGGGCCAGGCGCTCCCTTCTCATCAGTTCGGAGCGTTACAAGAAGGCCGCTGATCGCCGCCGCACTCCTGCTCCAGAGTACCAGAACGGCCAACGTGTCTGGCTGTCCACCCGCAACCTTCCCCTACATATGGAGAGCAGAAAACTGGCACCCAGGTTCGTTGGTCCTTTTCCCATCTCTAAAATCATTAATCCTGCCACTGTGCGTCTGAAACTCCCCAGGACCATGAGAATGCACCCAGCTTTCCACGTCAGCCAGATCAAACCCGCTAAGGAGAGCTCGTTGGTGCCCACTGCCCAGCCCCCGCCTCTCCCCCAACTTGTGGATGGGGGTCCTGTTTATACCGTCCGCAAGCTCCTGTCCTCTCGCCGACGTGGCCGCGGGTTTCAATACCTGGTGGACTGGGAAGGTTATGGACCTGAGGAACGTTCCTGGGTGCCCGCCTCGCACATCCTTGACCCTTCCCTCATCCACGAATTCAACCAGTCCCATCCTGATGGCCCTGGGCCGTCAGGTGCCGGCCGTAAGGGGAGGGGTACTGTCACAACAGTCACTAGACGGTAGTGCTTTTATTTTGTTGTCTTGTCACTTCCTGTTTTACTTTGAAATCATCCCCCTGTGTCATGTCTGCTTCTCTCTACTTCCTCATATGTGATTACCTCTCCCTGCCCTGATGTGTTTCACCTGTGTCTCGTTAACTCCCCTCCCAGTGTGTATATATACTCTGTGCTTCACTTGTCTCATTGCCAGTTCGTTTTTCTTCACCTGTGAGTCAACTTACCAGCGTTTTTCCTGCCTGATATCCTGTTCTGATTCCGACGTCCCTTTGTTTCCGAGTAAGCCCGATCCCTGCCTGTACCTCTGCCGAGTTTGACTGCCTTCCTGTGAATGACCCTGGACTGTTTACGTTGACGATTCTACTCTCCCCTGAGTGAGACAGCTGCTCTCACCACAGCGGGTCAGAGCCTTGCCGACCGGCCTCAGTCCCTCCCCAGTTACATCGGGAGAACCTTCGGCGGTCCTTCTCCAGAGACTCTATCCTGTTGCAATATTACCTTTATCAATAAAGGAATTCTTGTGAACTTTACTCTCTGCCTCGGGTCGTGCATTTGGGTTCTTTCATTAGTGCTCCGGCGTGACACAGTGAGGCTTACGGCAAAATAGCCACAGCTTTATCATGGTTGTGACCGCCGGTTGCCTAGTAACAGGGCGGGAGCGCAACATCCCAAGCACCTTGGACCGAGGGATGAAAAGCGGTGGAGCGGCCGCCGTTTTTCATGGGTTTTAAGACGCAACATGCCCTATAGCGGCGTTAGCTCGACCGCCACGTTGAGAGGCAATAGAAATGGTCACAATCTTTCAAATCAACATAGTAGTCGTGTTTTATTGAATCATCACACACAATACATGAGTACAGTCGATATACGCTCTAGTATACAATATGACTGAGCATTATGCTTCTGCCTATGCTTTTTTATATATATTTCTATCCTACATTCTTATTAATTAGGATTATTTCAACAGGGAAAGATCAAGACATGTAGTCTTTGCGTCAATATATTTATTTTGTCCTCTCAGTGTTTTCCCAAACAATGAGAATTACAATTGTGCGAAGAAGAAGAAAAAAGCCAGTACTGTGTGCACGTACCGTTTGAGAGCGATGTTGTCTTTTACATCGGGCTAATGGTGTAATGGGTGACTTTAGGGAGCGCTGCTTCTTTGAAGGCGTCAGCCATTAGCATTCAAAAGGGACGGCCCCGGTCCCACCACCCGGGGCCGGGATCAAAACGTCGCCGTTCCCCCTGACCTTGAGTCTTTGAGCGCCTCATTTGCAGCGCAGGTGTCGTGTGCAATTCTCCCCAGAAAGATAATGTCACGGCACACTCAGCTACCTGCCATGTTACTATGACAGGTCTGTTTGCACAGAGAGATTGGATCTGATTCAGAAGCACAGCAGCTCTTTGATGATCCTGGTATAATAATGGTAGGAAAGTGTGCGTGTGTGTGTGTGAACGTTCTCTCCGTTGAGTTCAATTTAAAAAAGAGACTCACCAAGATTTAATTCATTAGTCATGCTTGGTATTTTTTGTGGTTTCCGGAGCTTTGTCAAGTTTGATCCAGGCTTCAACTTCCGGTTCTGAAGAGTTAAGCCAATGTGGAAAAACTTGCATTCTCTCTAATGCCGTGTTCACACCGGACGCTGCGCGACCAGATTGCATGTAAAGTCAATCCAGACGCGCTGCGACGCGAATTGGCGATTTATTCGCGCCACGGCGAGATAGACGCGTTGGAGGCGGATTCGCGTGAGTTGAATTCTCCCAACTCTGGCGGAGAAATCGCGTGACGCAAAGTTGCGGCAGCCAATCAGCGTTGAGAAGCTCCGCCCGTCACCACCGCCGTCTCCCCGTTTCTGAATGAATCTGCTGCTGCTCCGCCTGAACCAGCGCTGACAGCGGCTTCATTGAGACGCTGTTGTGGGACTACGGATAATAATATGAACCCAGACACCATGGAGTTTGATGTTCCGACATATGTGGAATTTACACAAGTATAAAGCAGAACTGGTGGTTATTTCCATGGTGGATGGAGGAAACGGTATCGTTT
Source organism: Taurulus bubalis (assembly GCF_910589615.1). Lineage (NCBI taxonomy): Eukaryota > Metazoa > Chordata > Actinopteri > Perciformes > Cottidae > Taurulus > Taurulus bubalis. Next base: position 34,028,982 of record NC_136592.1, on the reverse strand, counting down.
TACGGAGATACGCGAGACGTAGTTCCTGGAGGAGTCGGTGAAATTCAACAAGCTGTGTGCGGCTACGGATGATGTTATGAACCCAAACACAAGGGCTTCATGTTCCGACATGTTTGGGACTTCCACAACAAGTATAAAGCAGAACTAGTGGTTATTTATTCCATGGTCGATAGCGGAAATGAAAGCTTCGTCGCTTGTCTCTCACAGAGGCAAGCGACAGAGCTAAGCCACGCCCCCTTCGCGCCCCGATTTTTCGCGTTTGGTGTGAACGCCCTCGTTTCACTCACGCGAGTAAACTTTCGCGGTGAACGCGACGCGAATTTTTTGAGCCGCGTTCGGTGTGAACACGGCATAATGACTCTACTTCTCTTGATGTATTCCCTCAGTAAACATTGTAAACATGAGTTTGTCTCAATCTCTAGTTTCAAGTCTTCTTCAATACAGCATGATGTTCATTTAGTAAATGATGGTCATTTAGAGTCAAACAGACCATAAAGCAGGTCATGCTTTAAGGCAGGGCTACAAGGTAATTGACAGGTCACTAGCTCACAATAATAAGTAACGTAATTATCATGCAAGTGCTGAAAACGTGTTTTAACGTCAGTTAACTAGCTATGGTGCTAGTTAACTGACGTTAACTAGCACCATAGCCTCACTAGCTAACCTAACTGACGTTACCTAGTCTCACTAGCTAACCTAACTGACGTTAACTAGCACCATAGCCTCACTAGCTAACCTAAACTGACTGTCACATTCCTGTTAGCGTGAAGTATTCCGTGCTCAAACACTGACTTTCACTGACGAGTAAATACGAATGTAAAGGGTTAATTAAACCTACCTCAGTGGCTCCTGTCCATGAATTTTCTCTGGACTAGTTCAACTCGGCCGTCCTTTCACAAGTTCTTCTGTTGTCGTTTCGCTGAAGAAATTCAGTGACGTCCCCCCTGAGCAGGTTCACTTGTATTACCAAGTCAATTTTACTTTGTTGTGTCAGGTTGTACAGTCAATCCAGTAGTTTAGTTAATATTACTTGGTGTGAATGATCAAATGTACTTCCTTACTTATCCTTAATTAAGGATTCATAATTACAAACACAAAGTAACACATTAAATGATGGTGAATGGTGACCTTTTAAAGTAAAAGGACTGAAATACTTATTTATTGTAGAATTTACACTAATAATGTAGTCATTTTTTTCAGTGCACGTTGTTTATGCTCTGTCGAATATCATACAGCCACCTAATGAATGAAGTGCTGTGGTCGTTTGTGCACACATCTGTGTTTGATTCACAACAAGCATTTTATTGGCACAGAGAAGTGTTGTTCACAGCATCAGAGCGACTCCTGATGTTCTCACACCGATTCTGTTTCCTTTAATAATACAATTCAGACCGTGACAGCGGGGATGTTGCCTGTGTGAGCCTGCTCATAATTAACCCATCGTAAACACACACTTAAATGATTTATCGGCGTCCCCCTGCGCCTCCATTGGCCCCTTTTAAGAGCACATATATAACAGGGCGCATTCTTGATTGATTGCTCATACGCGGCTTCCTTCGAACAAAGCGGCTTAATTATTTACCTATTAGGCACCCGGTATCTCGCGTCCTATTTGAGGCGTTTGGCTTTCATGAGCACGCAGACGCGGCTTGTTTTACATCAAGAAACTGACAGCCACGGCAGAGGCGTTGTCGGCATTTTGAGTGGGAAATAAAACCAGACGAATCTGCGCATCGACAGCGCCAAGGTGGACGATTATGATCGACATATTCAGTGTCTCTCTTCGGCGGGTGGAACATCAAGTCTGTGAACCTGCGTTACAGTCTGAGCGCAACAGGAAGACGCTGAAGAGTGTGAGGGGGGCGAGGCCTTCACGCAGTTAGTAAAATCCTTTCCTCGCTGTTTCACTCGGTTACGCCAACAGTAATCTGGAGTGGCAGCTGCTTGATGACCTCCGCGACACGCGGCACCGGCGGCGTCTCGACTACGCGGGCGAGAAATTCTACATGTCTGAATTCTGGTTGAACTTTTTTTTTTTACAGCTTCATGCCCATTTGCACTCAAACAATTCGAAGATCACCACGAGGCAGCGTGGGCGCTCCGGCCTGCCGTAGGTGGATGCTCCGGAATCTCGTTAAGCACATTGTGTTGCCGGGAATCCAAAGCAGAGGTTTCTTTGGCAAAGGGCACCCGACACATCCGTGGAAGTCGGGTGGGGGTGGAGGATCTCCACGGCTTAGTTACACCCCGCATTGCAGAGAGAGCTTGTCATCGGGATTTTGGGAGGATATTCTGCAGCTTCTCACATACAGAGGCAGAAATCACATGACATAATAACTGCAGTGGTTTGTCAGGGAGAACAAATTGTTGTCTTCAGACTATCTCTCTACCTGCAGTGCATTAGTGTTGCTGTTACCCACCCCTCCACCTCCACAGATTAATTGACTCCTCATTCTATCAGACTCATCAGCCACCAGCAATTATCTTTTCTTCATCCGTCTCTCCTGATTGAAATGGAGTTGCTTATGTACAGAAGTTACGTAACAAAAGGTCAAATAAGTCAATGTTGACTTGGTTGCTAGAGAGGACACAAACAGCGGCCCCCTGGGTAAAAGTCAGGTGTTTGTTTGACTTGTCCAGCCTCCACCCGATCAACTCTCAGCAGAATGTGTTTTATGCCACGTAGAACCAGCAGTGAAGCTCTGGTGTCAGACAACGAGGGGCTCTAACCAAGCGTCAGCGTTTGACCAGTTGGGAGTGAGAATAGTTTGTTCTGAGGTGTCATAGCTTTGTTTTCATAGATTTGAATCAATGCCGACATCTGAGAAGTGATCCGAAGCGGTCTGGTTTTGTGCTCATTGATGTTACCTCAGATGGAGAAGAAAAACACTCGGCCAATGGTTTGTCGGTGGGATTATTATTTAGGACGTGATCTTCCTGTGCCAGAGGGAGAATCCTTTCCAAACAGAAAATTTGGCTGGAAAAATATCTATATTTTTAATAACAACCGCAAACCCAAGAAACTGCTATTGCCGGGTGAGTGTGTATGAAATGTGTTTTAAGACAAGAACAAGACTTTGAGAGGACATTTTCTTAGAGCGCATGAGAAAAATGTCAAATTAGAAATGAGTATTTGTTGCATTGGCATTGGGTGCGTTGTGAGTCACCGCACTGCATACAAAGATCATCGTTTCACTTTAGTCGTTTGTGTCGCGTACTGCATTACCTGGAAATAAATGACAGTCGCTCTGTATAAACTACACACTCTTATGCAAAACCGGTTGCATTGGAGCCACCGGAGAAACGGCCCCAATGAGTCCTGTGAACTCGTCAGAGAGATAAAGTTTTTTTTAATGTGATTATTGTTGGTGAGCAGAATAAGCTGCTCGTCTCTGCAGTTACGAGCTCGTTTTAAATGGGGAAAGCGCAACCGACGGTCATTATCAGGGATCAAGCAATCAGCTTGTTGAGTTGTGCTAGACAGCTGTGACTCAGCGCTTATTGTCCAGCTTCACACAGACACTATTTAACTCGGCGTCTCTTGCCCATTGCCGTGAGACGGCAGCGTCTTCTTTGTCAGCCGGTTGGTTTTGTGTCGTTTAGTGTTCTCCCACCGAGCGTCTGGCAGATGCAGACCTTAAAACGGAGCCTTATTTCAGCACAAGAGATGCATTGTTCTGTAAAGACAGCATTAATGGCATTGAGATTTCAATGTAGATTTTGTTTATCCACCGAGGCCTGGAGCCAGAACACAAGATCAACATGATGAAACCTTGCCTTGTCTACCTTTCTCTCTCTGGGTTGATTTATTTGTATTTTGTATCTTCACCCATTAGGGTGAGAAGCAGCAGTGTGTTTTGGGAGTCCTCCGACATGGTGACAGAATTTTAATGGGGAGATGTATCAATGCTGTATTATTAGACACCGGCTCTGTCCTAAAGAACTAACTAACATACAAACAGGACTTCTTTGAAACAAACATAATGAATTGAATCTGTGTTTCCCTGACACTAATGTCCTTATCTTTATATGGAATCAAACTCATGTATCCATCCTTGAATTCTACACACGAAATCAAAGTCTCAGAGGGGTGTCATTACCAAACTGCACTTTAAAGTGCGGTTTGAATGTTTTAATTCCACGTTGGTCATGGCCAGCTACGTGCTCCTGCTAACAGATAGATGAAAGGCCAAATCGAGACGGGCAGTTTTTTTTTTACTTGAAATGTCATGTTTTTCTCCATTTATGCCATTTTTTTAAATTCAAAATCATTCATAATAGAAATGCTACTGAATGTCCCCATGGGGATTAATACAAATATTCTTCGTTCTTTATGAATTTATTTAGTTTTTGGTCATACAACACTCAGGTGATTGTGATATCATAAGCCACCACTTCCTTTCACTAACTTGTCCTCCTCCTTCTTTCAGGTGACCTGAGAGATCCAACGAGACCAATGTGACTAACTATTGAGAAGAGTTTGGATACCTGACCCGACCCAACTATTGATCCCGTCGCTGTGAGTACCAGAACACAAAGTGATGGGAAGGAAACGTCTTGCATTTTACATCAGATCTAGAGCTTAAAAAGAGCACTACTGGTGGCAGTTTTGTTTTCTGATGAAGCCGTGGCACCTGTCCATAATAATTGATTGCATTGTTTCTAATATATTCTTGGTGGGTCAGACTAAAACTGAGTCGCCTTTAATTCACTCAGCAGAAACTCCATTTAGACGGATCGATAAATGTATTATATGATGCCCGATAAAGGGAAATGTGAACTGACATCGTATATTTAGGCGGTGGAGATGCCAGGGTTAGATCAGAAGTATTCCCCTCCAGGGTCAATTAACTGGTGGTGGTGGTGGTGAAGAGAGTTGAGATGAATGATGGGATGTGGAGCTGGACCGGGGACTGACGTGACCATTGGCAGAGGACGGTCAAGGAACGACAACTGACATAGAAGCTAACGACGGCATGACAGTTTTAAAGGTAATGCAATGATATGATTGGCTGAGGGAGACTTGAAACTACCGCCCATAGTCAGCGCACATGGGAGAAGGTTTGCCTTTAGAGCTTTCTACCAGAAAAGGCTTGTTTTCACCGAAATCAAGATATTTTCCTAAACCTAACCAACTACGTTAGTTGCCTGAAATTAAAGAGATTTCTGCCAGAAAGCCCTGAAGGCAAACTTCTCTACATGTGCATATCGTCATAGGTGATAGAGTAGAAGCTGGAGAGATTGTGAATGAGTGTAAGCGTGAAGAGAGTCTCTCTGACTGAAGCTCAGCTCCGTAAGTCTAAATAACTGTTTTTTTCCAAAGTTAACTTTGGAATATTTGTAAAATGAAGACACATTTGTGCTGTAAAGAAAATGCCTCTCAGTGCTCATAGGCTCCCTGGATGACAAAATGGCACTTTAAATAAGTAACAGTCTACATGAACATGGATTTGAAAGTAACCAGGTTACAGTGACGCACACTGGTATGTAGCCTGGTTGCTTGTGTGCAGCCAGCTAAAATATGAGCTCTCAGGATGGAGGCTGATACGAAAGCGACATATGAGGTCATCTTGGCAACCAAGTCAATCGTCCTGAGAATGTATTGCGGATCTGAAGGTACGTCGTGAGCTTAGATTAGAACTCTGGCAGTCAATAGAAATAAACACAATTTACATAAGATTTATGAAAATAACAGGATCACAGACTATGAAAAGGTCACCTGGAGAGCTGTGGAATATATCGTTGAAAAGCACCATGCAGTGGATATATATATATATATATATATATATATATATATATATATATATATATATATATATATATATATATATATATATATTTTCACACAGTCCATTTCCAGAATTAAAATGTCATGGTGTCATGCTAATGACTGAGAGCTACAATACAAATATATATATATATATATATATATATATATATATAGCGAGATCTGCAAGCCACACAGGGATGTATTGGTTGGTACAAACGGTAGTCAAAACCGCGACTAGCGAACTGTCCAATGAACGACTCTTATGGTTCTTTTCTTTTTTTTAATGCAATGCAAAGATGTCTGCTACTTCACACCACGGACAGCTCATGGATTCATCAACACAGTTCTACTACTTTACTGATGCGGAGCCGTGGTCGGGGGCCGGGGCCCTAACCCACAGACACTAACTAAGAGATGAAGGATCCATGAGTCACACGGACTAGAATAACATATTTAACCAAATCACCCCTCCACCCCTGCACTCTCTCTCTGCTCCTCGGGGATTGAGAGTGGGGGTGGCAGGTTAATTAGGGGCATGGATGTCAGTCCTCATGCCAACAAGGGGATCCCTCTTATTCCGCCTCAACCAACCGGATGTTGCCATGAGGTTTCAATCAAACTCCAAAAAACAGCACAAAAGGAGCTGTTTGGCAAGCACTGACGTTTAGCTGACCGATCAGCACATCGGATACCCCCATCGTGAATGTTTAAGTTAGCACGTTGAACCGGAGCTTATAGATAAGATAAGTTATGCTTTATTGTCCTGCAGGGAACTCTGTCTTGGGCTCCAAGTCGCTGCATCACACACACACACATAGAACATCATACCTACGGTCATGCAGAAACATGCTTAGAAACACGAGTCAACAATAGTTACAAATAATAATAGAATAAAAGTAGGTGTGATCAACACAGATGATAAATATTCAAGTCACAATATATTAGTCCCCAATCAAATCATATCATATAATACTACTTGTTGCTGTTTATTAAGTTGATGGAGGATGGAATAAATACATGGTGTAGCTGCAGGTTGGCATTCTGAACCGTCTGCTTGAAGGCAACTTCCCCCTCAGCCCAGATGTGTCATACAAGGGCTGAAGAGTGACGTTCTCTTTCTCTCTGATCTTCATGCTCGTTGGAGCTCAGACTTTAACTGCACTGACAGGTTACCATACTTGTATGTCAAATCGAATTAAGAAAATAATGTGATGAAACAGAATCGTGAGTTTACTATTAACGCCGTAGAGCCTAAACCAGATTGGGGACGTGTTGGGGCGATAGGGACTTCATACTTGGCAATGAAGGAAAAATCTCACCCAAACTTTTTATCCCCTGAAGACAAAACATGTCACATTTCCTTTTGCAGAAATGTGACATTCACCAAATCGTCTTAAACCCATTCTGTCACATATCTTCAGTCAGCATTTGAGCCGCCTGCGCCACAATTATTGGATGATATAAATCACTTCTACGGGGACAAACACTTAGCAAAACCCTGGGCGTTCTGATTGACTTAGGTTGGATTAGAGTCTTAAGCTATCTCCCCCAACCCTTCTCGTCCTTTTCTCATTCTATCACTCTCCCTTTCACTGGGAAAATTGGCATCATTTACTGCTGTCATTGCAGAGCTCATTGTCGCCCATTATCTCAGGGACAAAGCTGCCATGACATTGAGTTAATCCGTGCTTGTTTCAATTTTGCTTTCAGGAGTCAAAAACAGATAAGGAGTTCAGGTAAGCGATGGCAAGGAGGCGCCATACCCCAGGCAAAAAACTAAAAAGTGGACCAAAATGATTGAAATAAAATGCAATCTGTCAGGCAAATTGGGTTAATCCCCCCCCACCCCCCCAAAAAAAGACATGGTTTGGCTTTGCACTTCTCTCTTGGATTTTTGGAGCACTCTTCTAAAGACAAAGAATTGCTTGCTAGAATGTCGGGTACAGATACTGTAAAAAAGAAAAGAAAAAAAGGCAACCACAGTTAGACTAAAAGGAACATTTCATTAAATCTAGGGCGAGGAAACTAGAGTAGGCAGAGACCTCCTCCCTCAACAACATCTTCGCAATCATCATCACCGTGAGACATAAAACATAACACATTGCAGCAAGTCGCATAGTGCGCCGTTTAACGGCTAAAGCTACGGTCATGGTATCAGCACTCCCCCAAAGAGGAAAGTTCTTACGTTGGTTTTGGAATAAATAAAACGCATTGAAAAACCATGAGTCAAAGTGCAAGACCATCTGTCGGAGGGGTACGCTACCAACTGTGACCCAGATAACTGTTACCCAGCGACGTCCGGTAGCCTCAGTGGGAGAACAGCTGGTGCTCGTTGTAACGCAGTTTCATACAACTTGTGTATTCTCCTGACGACGGTGCGTCTGGAGGCTCATACGCGTCATTCGTTGGATTCTAAGGACGCTGGTTGGCTGGCATCAACGCTGTGTAACGTCTTCAAGGTACTTCAGGCTCGTAGTACTCCGGTGATAAGATCATTTTAGTTTGCAGTAGTTACAAATATCTTTGCTTTTATCAACTACGTCGTCTGGGAGAGATTTTAAATGAAAATGTCCATTTAAAAGTGCAGTACCTGTGTGTGTGTGTGGCAGGGTTAAAAAAAAACATGCTGTCAATGCATGATAAAATCATTGTCGGCATTAATGGATTGCTTGTGTGTGTGTATATATATATATATATATATATATATATATATATATATATATATATATATATTTATAAATAAGAGAGAGAGAGGTGTGTGTGTGTGTGTGTGTGTGTGTGTGTGTGTGTGTGTGTGTGTGTGTGTGTGTGTGCAGGCCTACTCTTCCACTGACAAGGAAATGACGGTCTTAGATAAGTCTCTTTTCAGGAGTCTAATCATAGCCAGTATGCACGTCATCTGGTGTTTTGACCCTAAACTAAGCTTATTTAATTACTTCCACAGATATGGCTGAGATCTCAGAATGAGCAGGGAGAGAGGAGGAGAGACAGAATGTCCATCCAAATATGTCTGCCAAGTAAAGCCACATTTCCAGCCTCCCTCCCAACTCCCATTCCAAAAGAAGATGGTGCACACTGTATGGCAAACTTATTTTTTGCCCTGACCAATACTTGGGAACAAAAACATTTTACGCCTGGGCTGTATCGATTCTGACTAGTTTTCTTTCCTGTCTCTTACAAGACCCGCTTCTCATCACCAGAGTCCCGCTTTAAGGCAGTCCAATAGACAATCGTAGAAATTGGAATAAAATCCATGAATTGTAATGGAATTGTTTTAGTAAGTAAGTAAGTTGCTTTTGGGGCTGAATTAATCGGTTTGTGTTGAGTTCAACTTTAAACTGTCTTGACAGTGCCAACCCTTGAGGAAACAGAGAGCCCGAGGGTCCGCAATGCATGAAGCTAGCCTAGCTCATTAGCTGTGTTCCATGCCCTTGTTTTAAACCTTTCTCTATTAAAGTTCAAACTGCTCCACAAGAGTTGTTTTAACAAAGTAATGAGACAGGGGTCCATGGTGTGAGACCACTCACAATACAAAAATAAATAACACTGCTTCCTTTTACATTTAAAAAATGCCATCCTTGCTCAAGTCAATGCAGTTATTTGTTCAGCGACAGCGTTAGCCTGGTTTGACCAGTAGCTTTTAGTGGTTGTTAGCTAACGTCAGTGGCGGGCCGTGCATTTTCGACGCGCGATGTTGACCGACTTGACCAGCCCAACCCCGTCGGGTCAACAACAGTGCATGTTGTCCAAATCAACAACCAGTCACATTTAGTCATAACAAAACAATCCAACAAAACTGCGGCACTGAAACCCTGCACACGAGACATCGCAGGCACAGCTGTGCACCTCGGGGAGAGGCGCTGTGGCTTGTTATGATTAAATACCACTGCAGATGTAAAAAACTGTAACACAACCAGCATTTCACTCACCAGACGCACATAACCCTCCGTAACCCTCTGTGGGAAAGGCGTCATCAGTAAATCCAGTAAATCCTGAGATTCTAGGTTTGAGATTCTAGCTTCGCTGACCAATCACAGCGCATGTTAATGGTCACGCCCTGTGACGAATCACACGTCCAGACTCTCTAGAACAGTGTTTTTCAACCTTTTTTGAGCCGCGCCACATTTTCTACAATAAAAAAATCCCGCGGCACACCAACAACCCAAAAAGTTACAGAATGTCACAGTATTCAGTGTTTCCCCTGGTTTACAGCTTTAGGGGGGGGGAGCGACTGACGGACAGACTACATCGTGGCACCTCACAGTACTACAAAGTAATACTTCACAGTACTAGTGACTCCATCTGTGCTTTTATAAATTATAGAACATTGAAATCACTTTCAATTAAACCAGATTGCTCCATCAGACAAAAACAAATGTGTTATCACTTTGTTAGAAAAATGAAAATAAAGTTATATCCGTACAAACAATAACTAATATTTAGTTACAACTAAATAGCTTATTGTGGAAAACAACAAGCTATTTTTTTGCAAAACAGAATGAGTGCAGATGTGTGAGCATAACGTTGCATCATTAATAGTGGCTGCAGTGAGCTGCTTTCCTCTACAACTCTTTTTAAAACGAGGTAGATTTGATACAGCCGTTCTCAATTCATGCTCCATGTTGACGACGCAACAGCAGAAGAGACGACCTGACGGAGATCTCATAAAGATCGGCTTTTGGCAAAATGACAAGAATCGGCGAGTCGTACATGCGCATGTGACCCATTAACGGCGTACGGTAAAACCAGCATTTCCTCTTGCGCCCCACCTGTAATACGCCCCAGTTTGATAACTACTGACTTAAAGGAAACATGGTGTTCATTTATTTTAATGATGACCACAAAGTGAGCAGGCTTTGTCACTTCAGTGTGTTTTTCGGGCTTTTGGAAGAATATTTCCAGAGCCTCAGAAACGTCAGAAACGTCATTGATGGAGCGCCAGGCTGCAGCCTGTTGGACGTTTGTCTTGACCTACAAATACCTTAACTGTTGGGCTTTAAACATGAGAGCTCATAGCTTAAAATAGTGATAGCTTGAAGCAGCAAATCCCATTGTGAAAAGCACGCGACATATTTTTCGCCGCTCTCTCTGTCCACTGTGTCTCCTGTGTGCATCGCATCGGGGCGGAAAGAGTTGTAGACGCGACCCAGAAATGACAAGCTGTCGTGTACGATCAATAACATACGGCCGTTTAGTTTGTTTAATAGCAGAACAAGGTGCAGACCTGTTCTATAGGAAACTACTAGGCCAGCCACTATATTGCAGGCTCAGACGCTCAACAATGGAACATTATTTGCGGCAGCTAAATAATATTTTTTTGGACCAATTAAGTGAAATTGGAAATGTTCTCACGGCACACCTGACGATCTGTCACGGCACTCTGGTGTGCCACGGCACAGTGGTTGACAATCACTGCTCTAGAAGGCTTTTTCATGTAGTTCAACCAAGCTACTCTTCCATAGATAAAGAGAGGTGAAATGTTATTGGATAAAGATGCTGTTAAACAGAGCCATACCAGAGAAGCAGAGGAACAGATGAAGCTAATAGGGAAAAATAATTATAATACATGTAGTGTATTTGTGAAAAACAATTACATTACAAAATAGATATAACTTTTAATTATTAAAAAATAAAAAATAATTATAAAATAGCTATAACTTTGTGATTCTGTTTAGGCCAGCAGAGAAGGCTTAGCAGGCCCTGACGGCCCGCTACTGGCTAACATCAAACATTGCTGTGCAACTGACCTTACATAGTCTGTTTACTGGCTTCTCTTCTCTTTAGTGTCACACTATGTTTTAGAGTTCACTGTTTTTCAGTAAATGCCACTGTTTAACAAAATAAATTAAGTGAACGTATCGCCCCGTTAGCAACTGAGCTAACTTAACTAGCTTACTTACGGCAGCTAGCCTGTATGGCTAACTTAAATATATCATTGTGTATCACTCTTCCTAGCTTTTTAGCGGGTACCTCAGCAGCTACAGCAGTTTGCCAATAGCCCTGTGACTAGCACCGTGAGACCAAACGTCTAGCACTGGATGTTTCATGAGGACGGATGACATCTGCCGGGGCCACGTTCCGGTGTCACTTCATTGGAGTGCGTAGTAGAACACCTAATAAACAAGACAAATACGCCGCCGTTATTGGTCCTTATTACAGAAGACTGTCTCCCAAATATATCTGGTCCCATCTGTCCCATCTGCTACAATGGGAACAGCGAAGTAGTAAAAGGGCCTTGTGATAGCATATAATTGGCAAATTCACCAATTAACTAGGAATAGATTGACAAAGCGCTCTGAGGTCAGTTAATGTTTGTGCTGATGAGCATTTGCGGGGCCGAGAAGATGTGACACATTTGCTGAAGCAGAGAATTACCTTCCTCCCCTGTCCCATCTATGTGGGATATCAAAAAGATGATGGAGAGTTAATAACGCAGTGCGATCTATTGATTGCACTTGTCAGCTTTTACAATCTGGCTTCATCCGTCGGTCCGCACTCCCTCCGTCTCAGTTGAGATTTTCCTTTTGGAAGACAGGGTGAGCCCGTCCTCTACCTGACAAGCCGCCACCGCCTCATCCATCGCCGCCGCCGCCGCCGCCGCCTCCCTTACAGCTGCACACGAGAGCCCCGTCACGGCTCACTAATGCCCCTCATTAGGCCGGGGCCTCGCGGCTCTCGTTACTGTACATCTATTCCCACGTGCCTTGTACCCCCACACTCGAGGCTTTCATCTTTTGCAGCATGTGCACGTTTCATGAATTTGCCATGTGCAATGTAGTATGCATGTCAGGTTTTTGATGTCTCTGTCAGCTGCGGGACCGCATAGCACATGCAAAGGCAGCTGTGTTCTCGCTCCATCTTGGCGGTGTAGGGGAACATGGCATGGGATCATGCTTACGCTGGAGCCTTGGAACATGGACCTCTATCTTTTTTTTTGCCCCCAGGCTGGTGACTGCCGTGGCCGGAGGCGAATATGTTTTTGAGTTGTCAATGCTTCTATCCCTCCACACCTCCATACCTACCTCCCTTCAGTCCATTCCCATGAACGCCACATCTCAGTAACGCCCAGTAACGAATTTCGTAACATTTTAGTACAAATGTCCCGTTGTTTGGTGGTCAGAAGTCACTTCGCCCGTACGTCCCTTCCATTCTTGTGAACTCGACATCTCAGGAATACTCGAAAGGGAATTTCTTCACATTTGGCACAAATGTCCGCCTGGATTCAATGGATGAACTGATTCAAACGGTGTGGTCACTAAACAGTTTTAGACCAGAGCTCAAATGCTTATGACAATTTCACACACATTTGACCTATGATAGAATGATAAAGACATGCCATTCTGGACTGACATGAACTGCAACGTGATTGGTTGGTGAAGACACACAACCATGAGCAATCAGTGTATTCACCTACACTCGGGCTGAGGTGCTTTCCTTTTGGACGAAGGCTTCAGGGACAGTTATGATAGCATGTGTGCGTTTGGTGTTTGCTATGGCAGGTTCAGCCTTGGGGCAGCATCCATCTCTCCATTTATTGTGTAGTCATTCTTTGTTTTCTCCCCATATTGCAGTATTCTTACACCAAACACACCCAGAGGTTTGCAAACCACCAAATGAGTCTGAAAAGGTGAGTTTTCTTGACGGAGAATAATTCCATCCCCTCCTCAGCTCGTTTAACGTTTTTTGGCAGCGCGGAAAATGCTCAGAGAATCTATATTAACCCCGCTTTGAAGATACCCGTGCACCCATATGACATTTTTAATTTCCTTATTAAAAGCCTTCTGATTCATCAAACAACTGAGACCAATTGGAGGCTGTGTCATCAGGGGCCGCACTTCATGCAGTCAGAGAACTCCCTTCTGGCAAACGGTGCAAAAGCTCCACTGACAGGCAGGGAAGATGGGGTTTGAAGGATACGAATCATCCAGCCGGCAGACTGAATCACAAAGTTGAGCAGCTTTGGCTCTCCATCAGAATTACGCTGTGAGTCATGCGTTGTCCTTTTTCAGAAGTGGCTTGATGTAAGGATTCTTTTTAATCCAAAATGGGGAGGGGGAGGGGTAACACTGTATCAGAGAGAGGTGTTAAATGTGTCTGACAAGGTATTAAACTACAGAACCAGAGGTGATAACCAGTGGTGTAACGAAGTAGAAATACTTTGTTACTGTACTTAAGTCGTTTTTTTTATATATCTGTACTTTATTATTTATATTTCTGTTGACTTTTACTTTTACTTCACTACATTTTGCAAAGAAAACTGATACTTTGAAACGATACATTTCCCCTGAAACCTTCGTTACTCGCTACAAAATCACATCTATCTTTAGAAAAAAACACATCGGGGACTGTGGTGGAGCACAGACTCCACCAAGCAGGTCTGAGAATCACAATATTATGCATTAGCCTCTACGTCCTCTAGTCCAGCGTCACAAACCTTTATGACCACGGGCCGGGTCCCATCTCGGGGTAACACCCGACGTGTGTTCTTTATGTCCAGTCTACTCCTTAACTTAAACCTTTAGTCCAGTCTACTCCTTAACTTAAACCTTTAGTCCAGTCTACTCTGTAACTTAAACCTTTAGTCCAGTCTACTCCGTAACTTAAACCTTTAGTCCAGTCTACTCCTTAACTTAAACCTTTAGTCCAGTCTACTCCTTAACTTAAACCTTTAGTCCAGTCTACTCCTTAACTTAAACCTTTAGTCCAGTCTACTCCTTAACTTAAACCTTTAGTCCAGTCTACTCTGTAACTTAAACCTTTAGTCCAGTCTACTCCGTAACTTAAACCTTTAGTCCAGTCTACTCCTTAACTTAAACCTTTAGTCCAGTCTACTCTGTAACTTAAACCTTTAGTCCAGTCTACTCCGTAACTTAAACCTTTAGTCCAGTCTACTCCGTAACTTAAACCTTTAGTCCAGTCTACTCCTTAACTTACTGACTTAAAGGAAACATGGTGTTCATTTATTTTAATGATGACCACAAAGTGAGCAGGCTTTGTCACTTCAGTGTGTTTTTCGGGCTTTTGGAAGAATATTTCCAGAGCCTCAGAAACGTCAGAAACGTCATTGATGGATCTCCAGGCTGCAGCCTGTTGGACGTTTGTCTTGACCTACAAATACCTTAACTGTTGGGCTTTAAACATGAGAGCTCATAGCTTAAAATAGTGATAGCTTGAAGCAGCAAATCCCATTGTGAAAAGCACACGACATATTTTTCGCCGCTCTCTCTGTCCACTGTGTCTCCTGTGTGCATCGCATCGGGGCGGAAAGAGTTGTAGACGCGACCCAGAAATGACAAGCTGTCGTGTACGATCAATAACATACGGCCGTTTAGTTTGTTTAATAGCAGAACAAGGTGCAGACCTGTTCTATAGGAAACTACTAGGCCAGCCACTATATTGCAGGCTCAGACGCTCAACAATGGAACATTATTTGCGGCAGCTAAATAATATTTTTTTGGACCAATTAAGTGAAATTGGAAATGTTCTCACGGCACACCTGACGATCTGTCACGGCACTCTGGTGTGCCACGGCACAGTGGTTGACAATCACTGCTCTAGAAGGCTTTTTCATGTAGTTCAACCAAGCTACTCTTCCATAGATAAAGAGAGGTGAAATGTTATTGGATAAAGATGCTGTTAAACAGAGCCATACCAGAGAAGCAGAGGAACAGATGAAGCTAATAGGGAAAAATAATTATAATACATGTAGTGTATTTGTGAAAAACAATTACATTACAAAATAGATATAACTTTTAATTATTAAAAAATAAAAAATAATTATAAAATAGCTATAACTTTGTGATTCTGTTTAGGCCAGCATAGAAGGCTTAGCAGGCCCAAGGGACCCACTGTCCGGTACCACGGACCCACGGCCCGGTACCAAGGGACCCATAGACTGGTACCAAGGGACCCACGGCCCGGTACCAAGGGACCCATAGACCGGTACCAAGGGACCCACTGTCCGGTACCACGGACCCACGGCCCGGTACCAAGGGACCCATAGACTGGTACCAAGGGACCCACGGCCCGGTACCAAGGTACCCACTGCCCGGTACCAAAGGATCCACGGCCTGGTACCAAGGGACCCATAGACCGGCACCAAGGGACCCACTGTCCGGTACCAAGGGACCCATAGACCGGTACCAAGGGATCCACTGTCCGGTACCAAGGGACCCATAGACCGGCACCAAGGGACCCACTGTCCGGTACCAAGGGACCCATAGACTGGTACCAAGGGACCCACGGCCCGGTACCAAGGGATCCACGGCCCGGCACCAAGGGACCCATAGACCGGCACCAAGGGACCCACGGCCCGGTACTGGACGGAATGAGTACTTATAAACACACTTTTACAACTCCATCATAGAGTCATAATGCTTTTTGGAGAATTATGATGATAATGTCATAGTAGATGTAAAAGTATACTTATGTAGAATATATTATGTTGAACATTGTTGCTCCTGGATGATCACAACTGCTGGTCCTTGTGGCCACAGCACTTAAAAGAATAAACTTCATAATTCTCAAAATTCTGACCCTTTGCTTTTTTATTAACAGCATTTACTTGTACATTTAATATCAGAAAATTACTTTTGATACTTAAGTACAGTAAATATCAGATACTTTAAGATTTTTATTCAAGTAGTATTCTAATAGGTGACTTTCACTTTTACTGGAGTAATTTTCCAGAAAGGTATCTTTACTTTTACTCAAGTATGGCTTTTTGGTACTTTATACACCACTGGTGATAACTCACTCCTCAGACAACTCCCTCGAGATTCACGAGGGCAACTCTCAGTCAGTCAAGTTGGGAAGTCAGATTTATTCGAAAGACAAAAGTCATCAATACTTATAAGAAAGATCTCTTTCTTCTTCTAAGCCAGCATGTTTAACAAGCTGCATTGTGAAAGTGATTTAGAAAGCACACTTAAGTCAAGTAAACCTGTAAACATGCTTGACCTGGACATGAATGTGACTCACCCAAAGACAGTTAGGAACACATTCCAACCACAGACACACATCCAAGTCGAATTTTGAAGATGAATTTGCACAGTGGGAGCCAATGAAGTGGTTTAACTACTGGAATGGTATGTTTGGCTTCACATGCACAGGATGAGCCTGTTGTTGGAATTACCAGGGGCGACTACCATCCGCCAGCCTCAAGTGAAGCCCATTCTGCGCTTCACTTGCTTTCATTTGAAGCCCCAGTGACTGATGAGGATTCAAGCCTGCATGTCCCGTTCCAGAGCGAGCGATGAGTTGGAGCTGCTTTGCGGTGCGGAAAACTTGTGAACGACAGCGCATCCATCCATCCATCCATCCATCCGTTATCTGCAACCGCTTATCCTACTCAGGGTCACAGGGGTGCTGGAGCCGATAACGCAGCATATGCCTCACATGAATAAGCAATAAGATGCAGCACGTCTTCCACAAATGAGACCAAGTATGTCAGGCAGACCTGCAGCCAAACAGATTCACACCCAGAGGCAATTACCATGATGGCAACAGATTACAGCTGTATTGTCTCTGGAAGTTTTACATTTTATTAACGTTTATGCTGGTTATTTTTTTGATATTCTTTTTTATTGTAATTTCCCTTGCATGCATCCGCGACAAAACACAGTTAGTAATTGTGTGTTGTGAGCAATTGTGAGTAAAAAAATCTCGGGAATGAATCCAAAAGACAGAAAGGTTTGTATTTTGTAAGTATTTGCATAACTTAAAACCAAACAAATGTCATGAAATAATAGAACGTAAACTGCAGGAAGAAGGTAAAAAAGCCCCAGAGCCTTCTGAGAAAAAACATTATGCGCAATGTCAACAATGAATAGAAAATACAAAACATAACTAGACAGTAGATGTTACAGTAAGTTTGTAACATGTTCTAACTTTAAAGACCATTTGAACCAAGCAAATAAAAAAGCCTTTCATAAATTAATTTGAAAGATTTGCATCTCTGAACTGTATCTTTCAAGTCCACATTTTTATTTAAATACGTTGACATTTCTAAGATGAAGGGGTAAGAATACTTAAAACACATGAAAGAAAAGCTATTAGTTGTGTGAACAAAATAAAGTTCTTTCCGAAATATATCCCAGAATTATTTTTATTTTGGAGCTAAAACTTGATGCATTTTACGACCTCAACGCAGAAGAAGTAAATAAACCATTTATTTTGGGGATTTAAAAATACAACTTGACAGTAAGATTGCTACAGCTAACCAGATGAGACTAATATGCCAAATATGTATATATAATTAAAAAAAAGCTCAAACGCTTGCTCCATTAATAGTCTTATTCATTTTAGTACTTCCATGGTTTATCATGCTGTAGCTTAGAGTTGCCTTGTGAATCTTTTTACATTAGACTCACCAAATGGAGGCTGGAAAAGAAAACACAACATTCACACAATCGTCTCACATAACCTCAGGATGGCCCATTGTGGCAGTTTAGTGCGTTTCCTGGTCCTCCTTCAAGAACAAGTAGCTCCATTCAAAGCGGTTCTACTGCGGTTCTAAATGTGGCCTCGTTGGCTCATCACAGGTCTCTGAAGTTGAATCCAGCAAAGCTAATGATTTCAGTCACGTCACTCATAAACAATACTTCCAAAGTGCTTTGCTGCAGACTCTTTACATCTCCCCTTTGAGCTCCATGCTTATGATCCTTTATTGAAGAGGATTTACTTGCATGCATGCACCGTTTTTCATATTCCAAAGCTCTGCGTGTTGGTTGGCATCCTTTTTTAGCGTGAGGGAATAAATCCCGGAGGCGCTTGAAGGCAAGAGAAGAGAGTCCTTAGACTCGGTGACGACAATAGACAGCTGCACGATGATGGAGGTGAAGGGGCAGCGGTGATGCCGTCCTGCCAAATAAATGAATCGAGTCGTGGGCGTTAAGCCACTTTTACTCCAGGGTTCTTTTTGTTTTTCTATTCTAGATCCTCAGCTCTCCCTTGTGTGTCTGCCTTTTGTATTTTCAATTTTAATTGATACACTATTTCACCTGAGTCATTTTACCTCGGGTTAGAAGGATGGACTCTCACAGTACTCAGGACAACCACTAGCCAACCACTGCCCTGCCGGCCCACACATCCACCAACCTCCCAGTGGGGAAACAAATACTCCAGATGGCCGGTCGTCCTAACTGGACTAAATACACTTGTACTCCTCCATGCTTAGACATCAGGGATGACAAAGTTTTCACTTCTAAACAGGCCAAATCACTTCTTACCCCATTTCTATTTCTAAAATGGAGAAATGGTGGAGGTTACAGACTGAAACAAGTGATGCTCTGCTCAGTTAAGGAAAAAGAAGAAGGCGTCTTTGTTAAGTTGCTGTTCCGCCACAAACGTCCCGTACATTAGGATCACTCGATGAGTTGTTTTTTGCCGTTGATGTAGAATAAGAATTGGAGACGGTGCCACCGCTCAGCCTCGCTTCCAATTTGACCAGTGGCCACTCACAGGGTTACCGATATCTCCCAGAATGCATTTCCCCATGGACCACCACTGTACAAGAGACCTCTGCAGAACTAATGAAGGACACCGTCTGCCAACAAGGTCACTTGTGTCTCTCTCTATTATGAATTGTTGATCCATGGAGGTTTTATATTTGTTCTTGAGCCGAGAAAAGTGATTTTGAACATCTGTGACATCATCACTATGTAACGTCTATGGGCCGAGCTGAACTGGAGGCGGGGCCAGCGGGAGCAAAGGAAGTAACCCAGAAGCTACAAAACCTTTTCGGCATATGCGCCAGGCGAGATCATTTTCATTGGATTGATCACCATCACGGGGTCCAGTACTCAGCTCTTTTGCTGCGTTCTCACCAAACGCGACCAGAGTACATGCAGTCAATGCACAGACGCCAGAGGTTGCACAAAAGCTTTTTTTCCGCGTTTGAGGCCGCGCGAATAGCGCAAGTTGGTGGGACGCTGAGTTGCATCAGCCAATCAGCGTTGAGAATCAGCGTTGAGAAGCTCCGCCCTTCATCACTCGTCTTGCTGTTCCTGAATCAAACTGCTGCATCAGCATTAGAATACATAAATGTTTTATTTATCAAGTAAAACTTCAAGCTGATTGTCTGATATGTGAAACTAGCTCTTATTCAGCCGGTATGCTTCGAGCAACATACATAATAGATGATTCTGCACTTCACAAATGCCAACATTCAGCGGCATTGCGAGGGTGTGGAGGTCAGGCTGATGGATGGTCCTGTAGCACGAGGGGCTGCATGCAGAGGACTGGACTTCTGGCCCATAATTAACCTTTGCCTTTTGAAATGCCACCAGAATATTTTCCTTTAATGTTAAAGTGATTTAATTGCACAAGCCTAACCACTCCTTTACCATATTTCTTTCCTGACCATAACCATACCGTAATGGCCATGTGCAGATAGTGTAGAGAGCGAGGATTTGAATAGTGTTTGAAGTCATTATAAAATAACTTTTGTTATTGAAAGCTGCTTTCCCAAAAACTAGAAAGTGACTTAAAACGTGCATTATCTCTACTGACAAGCAGATTCAATTTCCCTAAATGATGGTCCATTTAGAGTCAAACACACCCTAAAGCAGAAGAGGTTTTAAGGCGGGCTTACTGTGATTGACAGTCGGCCCGCCCTATACACTCTCTCCGTCACTCTTCCGCATTCCAATTATGGTAACGTCCGTTAATTGGATGCGAACAAAAACAACATAGTGATGGCTTCAAAACCATTGTCTGATGTCAGGATGACTACGACCACTTCCTATTCTCAGACCCTGCATCCTGCTTGAGCTTGGATCTACACATTTACAATGTAATGCCTGAAGAAAAAGGTGGGCATTTACCAGGAAGGTCTAACGAAAGCCACTACGGAGGTGCGTTATGGATAGAGAGCTTAACCCACACTAGGAACTGGAGCCAAGGTTTCTCAGCCTCTGCTGTTTGGGTTTAAAACGCTGCAGCATGCGTTGTGTCCACCGGGTCACACCATCCTCCGATTGGCCCAGACTGAAACATCTCAACGCCTGTTGGATGGGTTTCCTTGGAAGTTTGGTCCTGAAAAGTGCTGATATATTTTGTGATCCCTTGAGTTTTTATCACGCAACCCCACCAGGCCAAAGTTGATAAATCAAGTACTTTATACACGGCAGGTTCTTCTACGGTTCCCAGATGGTTCATCTCAAAGACGTTGTGTCTCTGACCCGTCCTCCGGCCTCGTCAGGTTCACGGAGGGCCCGAGTAGTTTTTGTCTGTAAATTGCTGCTACTCCGACACCAAAATAAAGTATATATTCATTCATTCATTAGGTCTCCGCCAGCGTATGGATTTCCATGCCACAGACATATGATTTGTCTTATGATACCTACAATAACAACTCCTCAGTAAAAGTATAAAGCCATGGAGAAAAAGGCTTTAATCACTAGCCTCCCTTTGGTGGATAAATAGTATATTAGTTTATATTATCTTATTTTTGCTTCAAGGATTCAACAGTAAATTTATTTTATGCTCACAAAACGTCTGTGCATTATCGACAGCACTGGCTGCTAACGACAAGTGTGTGCGTGTGTGTGTGTGTGTGTGTGTGTGTGTGTGTGTGCGTGTGTGTGTGTGTGTGTGTGTGTGTGTGTGTGAGTGTGTGTGTGTGTGTGCGTGTGTGTGTGTGTGTGTGTGTGCGTCGTTGGATAAACCCTTTCCTCACGGGCACGAGAGCCTTGTGGAAAATGAGACTCCACTTCTCCCCAGGAGGCGCAGTGTGTTGCAGTGTGTTGCAGTGTGTTGCAGTGTGTTGCAGTGTGTTGCAGTGTGTTGCAGTGTGTTGCAGTGTGTTGCAGTGTGTTGCTCACTCGGCTCGTCGTGGAGTCCCCAGTTTGTCCGTCCCCTCGTCCCCACCAAGGACTCGTCCTGTCCACGGAGGAATGCGCCGGTGGCTCTCGTGTGCATCTCCGTGTGAAGCCCAGCCGCTCATGACTCGCGTGGCGGATGAAGCCATGCGTTGTTGCCTCGTTGGCGTCCACCGACTGGTCAGTTGAAGGGAATGGACACAGAGAGTGAATCCAACACCAACGAAGTGTGCGTTTGAGCCACAATGCAAAAACGACTGCCGGCGGCTGTTCACGGCCTTGTGAGTGGTGCATAATTACTGATAAAGAAAAAGATGTTTTACTTGCTGACAATGCACGAGAAGAGTCAGACTGCTATGATAACTGTTATAATAACGTACCTTCCTGACTTTTGGCTTATTTCTGGCGGCTGGAGTTGTTTTAACGTCGTTGTTTTCCCTGAGAGGTTCGTCTGCTCGAGCCGGGAGACACGAGTCAGACTTTCCGTCAGCGGCGTTGCTCACTTCCTCGACCACAGACGGCATTCTACTGATTAAAAGCATCTGAAGACATGATTTGACCCTTTTTGCTCATGTCTGTTCTGCTGGATATGCTGAAGTGTCATTGAAGGGCCTCATCTAAGCCTCTTAACAAATTATGATTTTATAATCGTGCAAGAATTCTTTAATGTAAAAGTTGTCCTAATTCTTTTCACTAGTTGTCTGTTCAGAAAAAAGATTGAGATTAACATTTTTGAAAACTGGACCTTTTTTGTGTTATTCCTTCTCTATAGCCTGAATACCACAGGTTTGAATATCAATACAAAACGTTTTAAAGCGTTTTAAGGACTATTCTTTATTTTTTCTTAACGCAAACAAATCTCATGGAACGATCTAAACCACAGATGTGTTCATGTTACACTTCATCGCCAAGCCTATTCTTTTCTGCCAATGATTTATAAATAGAGACTCGTGGTTTTGATGTGAGATCCACATCTAAAGCATTCATACCAGGTATATATATATATCTATAGATATAGATTTATATATCTATATATATATATATATATATATATATATATATATATATATATATATATACACCACACATACATGCCAGAGCAGCGTCTGGCATTCCGTCTGAGGGGAATTGTCATAACATAAGCCACTGTAAGCTATTTGTTTGTTTTCCTCTGGTAAACAGTTGGGTTGTATATGTCCAGGGCTTTTATTGTGAAAGCCAAGAATGGAAAGAGTGGATCTGCCCATGTCCAGGTTAGTGAGTAATACCTGTCAGTAATATTGGCGTTCTTTCTGGAAGTACAGACCTTACGTCTGAATCTTTAGAAAGAAAATCACAACCATTCTTTGAAATCTCCACATGGAGTTAGAAACAACCGAGCCAACAGTGTTTGCTTCCTAACGCCATAGTCTTATAGAAAGCCACTTTGCTAGCTAATATTATGCCTTCTCATATTTATCTGAACTTTGACAATGGCCAGAGGTTTTGAACACATCTTTTCAGTTTATGTTCAAAGTTGATCTCATGATTAGCCAATGACCTGTTCTCATAAGCGCTATAATAATAACTGGGGATAAAAACCAAACGCTAACCCAATGGCTGTACGTCCCCTCAGAGCCGTCCGGCGTACTCTGATGGTGTTGCATTGTTTTACCAAAACAAACGAAACAAGAACATACACTTTAAATGCCTCATGAAGCCTGTTGATAGACCTGCTGTGTTGTTTAGAATGAGTCGGCGTTCTCTTTGCATCTTTATTCCCTCGGTCACTTTGTTGGCCTGAAGGCACCGCGTAGGTAATCAGTGAAGCGGTGTCTTTTAATAGGTTGTGAATTAAGACAGCTGATGACAGAGGGTCAATCATCTTTTAGTTTTCTTGTAAGGCTGCTCTGCCTTTCAAAGAATGGGCGAATCTCAGGTGGTCAGCATGAACCCCAGCATCCACCTACTCGGATCGTTTTGGCTTACGGTCCAGTAGGGACGGGTTCATGGTCCAGTCCCTTGAGGGGAGAGTGCAGTGCATCCTGCGTGGGCATTGTTCATAAAGAGTCTATGATTGACAGGCTAAACCCAGATGGGGACCCGCTAAAGACAACAGAGGCTTAGATTGGTATTCTTTCTTTTTGATCTGTGCAGGGTCGTCCCGGTTAACGGCAAACTGTCGATGAGCGAGATCCGCCCCCGGAGAACCCGACGCGCTCGCGAGTCCTCCACTCGCCATCAGACCGCCGCGCTCTGAGGTCACGACGGGTAGAGCGGGGCGGGAAGTCCGAGAGAGCGAGGTGTTGTGTCGGGGAAGAGGAAGGGGATCGTATCGAACGTGGGAGGGCAAAGGCGTGAGAGAGAAAGCAGCTCATGAACACCTCAAGAGAGTGAGCACTGAGCTGGAAACGCTGGGCGGACTGGAGGCGCTGTCATTCATTTCGCATGCATATACGATGGGGGGATGGGGCTCGCAGCCAAGACGGCCCCCCGACCCGCATCGATGGATCCATATGTTTCCATAGCTTCAGGGAGCAGATGATGGCGTTTTATCTCAAACACAAACAAACCTTCTACATGCATGATCTGGTCCTTTCCCGGCTGCTCTTGCACAAAAACATTCAGGCACCCCTAGCCGCCCCCAGGTTATTGAGGCGGGGGTCCCCGTCGTGCTTTGTTTGAATAACTTTTCCACACACACATCTAATCTCCCCTTCCTCACATATGAGATTTTTATTCATTTTTTAGAGTAGCAGAACATTCCTCATAAATCACACTACCGCTTCCTGGGTTGTAGAAGGTTTCACCCGGCGGTGTAATCGGTCCACATCGTGCCGCAGCACAGAGGCTAACGTGATAATCAATAGCAAACACTCACAATCTGTGGGTGTTCTTCATGAAGCGACACTTGAATGCCCGCGGCGCCACTCGGCTAACTGTGCGTGACCCCTGAACCTTGTCTTTTCCATTTCTTTCCTCACGCCTTACCTCCAACGTGGTAATGGACAAATAACCTTCTTTCAATAAAGACGGTGAAATAATGGTGTACAAATGGCCTTGTTCTAACTGTTCTTTTCTCTTTTGCTTTCTCTAGGCTGCTCCCTCGCCGCGCTGGCCGAGCGTCAAGTGTGGCCTCGAGGTGTTTCTGAGGCACCGTATGGCACAACACCGCACAATATAGGTAATGTTGGCCTTTTGGCCTCATTCTGTCTGTGCTTCTGTTTTGCATGAAGGGAGGCAGGATATACACTGTATGTATATATATATATATATATATATATATATATATATATATATATATATATATTCACTGTCACAGAGGCCTTTCAACATGATAAGTGACCGAAAACCTGAGGCGCGGAGGTGATAAACCTGAGCCTTTAACACGTGATTTGTGGATTTGCTTGGAGAATTCTTCTCAGACTCCACTTTATCTTTCACCCGGGAGTGATGCTAAGTGCATGGGAAAGAAAACTTGTGTAGCGTTGGCATGAATAAATGGTTCACAAATCAAAAATGAATGTCAGGTCAGTGGCCTTTCTGTGGAACACAAACAAATCAAACAAATCAAACAAATCAGCACCTCCCACTCACAGTGCGTTGCATAGCTTGCATATTGAACTTCATTTATTTGGCCGTCGTGCTCCAAGCGTAATCTGCACTTAAGTGCATCTGTCGGTCTCTTAATGCGCTACATTCCCGGCTAGAATATGTTCAAATATCTGTGCATATGCCAGCCTAACAGTATTGCTGTCTGTTTTAATGGTGACTTTTAGTGTGCTCTCATGTCCGTGATGTTAAAGCGAGGAAGAGGAACTTTCAGTTTGAGTTTTGCCGGCCCCTGTGGACAAAAGCGGTACTGTTTCTGAGCACTGGATTCCGTTTTGCCTAACGTCCCCTGTGGTTTTGAACAGTTTGAAACATAATCAGGGTTATTGTTCATCAGTTGGGTATAGAAGCTACACAGTTTGAACACGCCTGCACTCTTCATGGGTGGAGTTTGCCTCATGGGTATTTTACCAGGCAGTTAGGTCAAATCCTGGCACTTTGCAATGTAGATACTGTATTACACAAATCTGTGAATCAATTCTCAAGGCTTCAGGGGAAAACTAGGTAGTTATTTAAAGTGGCAAGTAAGATGTTGTAAAGTAAAGTAACCTAAATACTCAGCAGTATCTTTTTGGCAAGGTGCTCAATTGAATTAGTTGGCCTGTTAGGAGGTGGCACACGTGTTCAAACTCTGTCTTTAATAGTCTTTTGAGCTGTAATAATAATTAGGATCGTTCAATTGTTAGCTTGACATTTTTACACTCTTGTAATACCTTTGGTTGGGGAAGTTAACTCAGAAGGTCGATGTCACTCTGTCTGTTAGCTAATATAAGAAACTGTGAGCCAGCAGCAGGTTAGCTTAGCTTAGCATTAAGACTGGAAACGGGGGAACAGTACACAATCTACCCAACAGCTCTTCAAAAGCTAAAGTGATGAACAAACGTAATTTTCAGAACAAAAACCAAGTCGGACCGCTCCAGAGTCAAGCTCACTGAACGACTGTAAACAACGACAACGACTCGCTTAACACTTTCTTAAAATGATGTAACAAGCGCAACGCAAAGTCCACGTTTACTTTGGGTTTCACGCAGATCACGAACAATGGTCTCCTTGGTGATGGTGCTGTGTTTGTTTGACCCCCTCACACCAGTCCCGCCCCAGTGGACTTTCTCTTGTTACGCTCGTCGCCAGACCTGTAAGCCTTCTCTGCTGCCTAAACAGAATCACAAAGTTATAGCTATTTTAAAATGTAATAGTTTTTCACAAATACACGACAAGTATTATAATTATGTTCTCATTGCACAGCTCCTGTCTTCCTCTGTTGCTCAGCTTCCAGCCTGCAGCTGGTTAAGGACAGCTCTTATCCAATCAGATTTCACCTCTGTTTCTCTGTGGGAGAAAAGTCGGTTAAACTACATGCGGACGGCCTGCTAGCGTCTGGACGTGCGTTTGGCCACAGGGCCAGACGCTAGCAGGCCGTTCGCATGTAGTTTACCAGCGTGACCGTTAACGTGCGCTGTGATTGGTCAGTGGTGCAGGAGGCGGCGGGAATGAACCTTTTGTTGGATGCAATCCGCCTTAAAACCCCCAAAGAAGAAGAAGCTTGAACCTTGAAGCGCAGGCTGAAGCCTGAGAAACGGACTTACTTTTGCACAGAGGGTTTGGTTACGGCATGTGGGGAGGGAAGCGCATGAGACACGCAGCAGGGATCCAGCACATGTAGAGGGGCAACGAGGAGGGCAACGAGGAGGGCAACGAGGAGGCCAACGAGGAGGGCAACGAGGAGGGCAACGAGGAGGCCAACGAGGAGGGCAACGAGGAGGGCAACGAAGAGGGCAACGAGGAGGGCAACGAGGAGGGCAATGAGGAGGGCAACGAGGAGGGCAATGAGGAGGGCAACGAGGAGGGCAACGAGGAGGGCAACGAAGAGGGCAACGAGGAGGCCAACGAAGAGGGCAACGAGGAGGCCAACGAGGAGGCCAACGAGGAGGGCAACGAGGAGGGCAACGAGGAGGGCAACGAGGAGGCCAACGAGGAGGGCAACGAGGAGGGCAACGAGGAGGCCAACGAGGAGGGCAACGAGGAGGGCAACGAAGAGGGCAACGAGGAGGGCAACGAGGAGGGCAATGAGGAGGGCAACGAGGAGGGCAATGAGGAGGGCAACGAGGAGGGCAACGAGGAGGGCAACGAAGAGGGCAACGAGGAGGCCAACGAAGAGGGCAACGAGGAGGCCAACGAGGAGGGCAACGAGGAGGCCATGACTCTGCGCGCTGTTGACGGGCGGGATGCGCCGCGCCCAGCTGTTAAACAGCTGACTGACTCAGACGGCACTGAAAACGCAGGTAGAAAATCCACGGCCGCCGCTGCGCTTGATAGACTACGTCACCGGCTCGGCGCGTCATTTATTGCAGCAACCTCGTTATCCTTGGTTTAAAAACAAAACAAACGGCAACATTTTGTCCCACCGACTGGGGCTGTTCACACACACACACACACACACACACACACACACACACACACACACACACACACACACACACACACACCAGCCTGCAGGTGCAGCGGCCTGTGAAGACGATGACAGGCTTTGAGGCTGCAGTGCCGTAAAGCAAGCAGCGTCCTGTGAAAGTTGTCCCACATTCTTGGCGCCCACTGTTGATCACTTTGTTGAATCTGTCGGCTACGGGAGATTTCAAACAGTGCTTTCAAGCTTTTGACGTTTTCTGCTTTCCTACTCAGGAAGTGAGTGAAGGTCGTTGAAATGTAAAAAAGATATCATGAATACATGCAAAATAAATAAGTGCATCCTGCTGAATTTTGGCATTGGAGAGAAATTTGAAGTTGTGTTAAAAAACACCATTCTGTGTTTTCTTGAACCTGAGATCTGTAATGTGGTCACCGTATGTGAACGTAATATAAAGCAGATTAGATTGCAGCAGTGATTCATAAAAGCCTCTTTATGACGCTCTTTTAGGTACGTCACTTATTTTCCATTAACGTCTCGACTGCGTCGAAAGGCTGAACCTTCGGCTGGGAGCACGAAACACATAGATGAGTGAGAGCTTGAGAAATCTATTCTGACCCGCACCAAGGAGACCCGACAGGCTGAGACTCAATAAAGAAGTCTCTCTTCCTCTGAGGAATGTCTCGGGGAATCCTTCATGCATTGTTTCCATTAGTTCCCCCTTCACCCCGGGGTCTGATATCTTAATGAATACACTTTGCACCGTAGATGTTCACTTTTAAGTTGCTGATTAATGATACAAGGTCCTGCGTTATAGTCGGATAACGGCCACAGCTTTCCTTCAACCTTTTTGCTCTTCTTTTTTTTTAAAAAGCTTTTAAATTTCCACTGCGGCTTGACTCGACTCAACCTTTTGGAGGACTGGCGTGGCGCTAAAGCCTGAGATGCTCGACCGGAGTACCGGTGAGGATGCGGCTGAAGCTCCCCATGAAACCCCAAATGATCGTGGGCCTGCAGGTCCAGTTAGATCCTCGCTAAAGACGTCACAGTACGCCTTTTTAAGTGCTTTTTCTTGGGGATGACCCGAGTTCGGACGGCGTCGCTAGAAAGAGCCAACGGGTATGAACATTTTTGGGAAAAGCTTCCCTCGTCGTTTGCGTTTCACAGCCGGGTTTCCAGGGCAGGAAGCGCCGTGTTGAAGAGGAGCGCGGTGCGGCGGTGGGGGGCTGATCAGGAAATGGTGTGGGGAAATGTAATTTATTTTTCATGCGCCGCTGAGAGAGAATGTCATATATCACGCCATGCAGCAGTGTGGTGGCAGTCCCAGGCTCACAGGAGATGAAAGAATAGAGATCAAAGATACAAGGGAGGGAAGTCAGGGATCCGCTTCTACCGAGAACAATATAAACTGAGTTGGAATCGTCATCCAGTATCCTGTCACTGTTGGTCTTCAGTGTGGGACAACTCACTTCAAAACATCTCACCCATGAGGGAACAGAATGAAATGTATAGGCGTACACACTTGGAATGAATGTTAGAGAAACAAATGAAATAGATGAATCACGTTAGCTTCTGCAAACAAACACCAACCGGCTAATTCTGGTAGCCGTCGTTAGTGACAGTGATGAACACATTGCATCACAGACTGAAACCACCTCTAGATGGGAGTTGTTGCTGCTGCTGTATTTTATTACATTAGTCATTAAGGTATAATAATAGGTATTATGAAGTTGGCTGTGAGTGTTAACAGACACCTGGTGTCTCCCTGGTGTGCTTCCATTGTCTAACGCATGTTGTTGTTTGTGTACATCTTTTGATGCTCAGCCTCTCAGAGGATCCGTTCTCGTTTGCGACGCCGCCCTCCCTGGTTGTGTTCTGGTGTCTGATGGGCGATGCGGACAGAAAGCAAAGCACCGTCATGCACCACCACGCGCTCCCAGCATCTTCAATATTCATCCTCCGTCCGCGGTAATTGATTAGCCGCACCCACCGTTTCCTTGTTTCCTTTCGGGTTTGAGAATCACCACCGTCTCGTTGCACACCGGAGGACAACCAATCACAGAATCTGTGTCAGGCGATGAAGCGCTTTCTTCTTCACTGGCTTCATGAAAAAAACAAAAGGTTCTGATCTGCTCCATGTTCCGCTTCATGATTACCAGCGGCGACATCGAGCTACATGTGGAAACGCAAAGCACATTCAATGCAAGAGAAAAGTCCCTTTTGAAGTCCTTTGTTCTCTGGGTTTTTCCTTATTTTCTTACTTACATCATTTGCTGGTGGGCATCGTCATTATCTTCAAACAAGAGATTTGCATCGGACACAAGCAAAGTTGTATCACACTTGCAGACGTTTTTAATAGTCAGTTCTGGATTAATACACAGACTGGGGTTTTTTCTTCTATGCAACTATGTCAATCTAGTTTTGGAGAAACCACCCTCAGCAAACCCACACGGCCTTGTGCTTCATGAGGATATAAACTACCTCGGCGAGGACTGCCGGTGGTGTAACTCTTGTTTCGGCGCCTTCCCGATCATGAAAGAAAAATAAAAGTCTTGCTTTAACATTTGGACAAAGTTGAGATTGGTTATTGATAAACGTTTCAGTACATTAATGCAGATTAATGTAAATTCATAAAGTGTTCATTTAAATTGACTCATGGTGGCATTTGAGCTTTATTGCACAATTTAAAAAGATAAAAAAGGGGTGGGTGGCCTGCAGTGAAGGGGAACTTTAAAAGGTGCATTCCACCAATTGTACATGTCAGAGTATATTTACTAGACAGGAGTACTTACCATATAAAGACCAGGGAGTCAGTGGTTTATTGGGAAGGAAATGTCCAATAATGATGCGCGTTATGGGACATGAGGGATTCAATACTTTAACCAGAACAAGCAGGCAGTCACTCTAATGAACAGTCAACATCGTGTCAACAATACTCAATATCAATACCAGTAAATTCAATGTAACATGTCAATATCTTCACAACCAATATCAAAATAAGCATCGCTGTACACACTGTACATTTTTTCATATCCATCAACCTCATATATGTAAAGCAGTGGCGGGCTGTGGATTTTTTACTTGGGGCTTCAGCGCCGTCTGAGGTCATAGTCTCGATCAGCTGGGCGCCGCCCTTGTTGGCCCTTTTTTTAGTTAAAATATTATCTATCACTTTACGATTATGCCAATTTAAACAGACGCAGTGACATCAGCATCATTTAAGTCGTGTTTCTGGCTCCTTGGTGTCTCCTTTCAGAATGGACTCTTCTGTTTAGCTCCTTTCTTGGTCTCCACCAACTCCTGAGGGAAATACCTGTCTCTCCAGCTGCTGCATTAGACATTATACACTTTGACAAACTCCCGGCCCAGTAACACGCAACAGTCACACAGCTTCAGTGTTGATGCTGCGCACCACAACACCGAAAGACAAGAACAGCAGGTCATTCATGTTCTATTGATCTGTCGCTATCGCCTACGACCCTTTTAAAAATGTCACAGTCATGTGAACCGTCGTTGATACAAAAACATTGATGAGTGCAGCTTTAAGGAGAAGAGTTGTGGAACCCATTGCCCATTGATGCGTAACAGTGTGTGTAATCACTGTGATTACAAAGCGATAATTAGGCAAAATGATATCTCTAATGCACTGAGTGTAGTTTGGCTTTAGCTGGGGTGTTTAAACCGAGCCTCATGTTGAACTCATGCCCACTCATCTTAGAACCAGAGGTCCCGTGGGGCGCTGAGAACAAGTAAACCCACCCACACCACGCGTGTATATGAGACACTTTTAAAGATTGCACGTTGAGGCTGTGCAGCAGTCGGTGCGTTGCATCAGCACTTCAGTGTGTGAGCGGGAATCCAATATGTCCGCTTTATTTCTTTGATCCCAGCATGGAGGCCTCAGCCCCGCGATGGAGAAATCACACGGCGGTCTGTGAGTGAAGCGCTCATCGAATCTCGGCGACATGTTTTTCTTTGGGATCATGACCTTTTCAGCCTTGGAAGTGTTTTATAAAGACACTCATCTGCGCTATGAAGTGTAAGGAGACATACGTCTGCAGTGCAGCTGAAGGACATCCTGTACTTTTTTTTGTGGGGGGGATATGAACATATGAAGCGCTCTGAACAACTACAGCTCATCGTCATCAGGTTTCCACTCACAGGAACCTTTCATGGTCTGATTTGATAAAAAATGCATTGAAATGGGCTTTTTTGGCAGAAAACAGTGAGATGTTCATTCAGCCTCGACCTTTCACCAGACTTCAACAGGATGTGACGTTCAGCTGTGATTACATGTTAAAGTCTGACACCTTGACCGACTTCACAGTAAATATAAAGTCACAAGTTTAATTTAAGGATTTGCCAAAGGAGCTTTTGAGAGTGATGTCAGATTTTTTTTGTTATATCCATTTCAAACCAACCTTATTTTAATCTGGATATCTCATTGCAGCACAGCATCCTTTTTATTTATGTAAAATGTTCCAATAAGCTACTGCTATTTCATCATTAGTTATTTTTTCTATTTGCGAAAAACATAAGCAAACAATAAACACGCTGCCAGGTTTACAGGTCACCTTTCTTCATATATTCTCTTCCTCACCAACCTTTCTACTCTCCCCAAAGCCCAAATAGATGAAAACGGGCAATTTTCAGGTAAGGAGTATTCTCCACCTGGCTGGAAGTGAAAAGAAATGGCAGTAGTGGCCAAAGCGTCGAGAACATGGCCGTCAGCACGGCCCGGTTCGAAGAAACGAGTTCCAGCAATGAAGCGACGCTGCAGCTGCAGTGCAGCAGAGAAACATATCAACAGAAAGGCCCACCTAAATAAATCAATACCAGCTACAGTGTAGGCTAAGCTATGTTTAGAAATATTTCCCCACTTTGCCTTGTGACAGAACAGAGGAGCTGCTATCTGTCTGTGTTGTCGTGTGACTTTGGTGTTGCAAAGGGTTAGTTTCTGTCACCAAATAACAAATGAACCACCCGATCGAGGGAGCGGTAAACCGGCAACTCCAGGTGCAATCACTGTTTTAGTCAAAGGAGTCCCGTGGCTCTTGAAGAGAACATATGGAGACAACTGCCTCAGGTCCCAGTCGGATAAGGCCAGTATGGCGGCGAGGTAAAGCCGTGGAAATATTCTAAATATAGCGTACATTTAAACTGATATAGATTTTTTTTAAGTGGCCATTTTTTTAAGGTGAATAAAATACGTTTGTGTTGCTTCATCCATCCACAGCAGTACACGGCGGTAGGCAAGAGCCCGGTTTGGGGTCAAATAAAGTACCACATACACCCCTTCAAAATACAAAACTATCCCTTGAACCTCAATGCATTGAAGACTTTCAACCACTTTTTAAAGCGTAACACTTTCTTGATGACGGGAAACAGAGAAGCTCCGGCTGTGAGAGTTGAGGGATTCAGTGCGTCCAGCGATGCCCTTCTGAGGATCTTCTTACCTTGTCAAAGGAAGCGGGGAGCAGCCAGCGAGAATCGATAAATGGATTCAGGAGCCGGCAGCCCCACCAGGCTGGACTTTGGCAGTCTGCTCTCTTCTCTCACTCGCTCGCACACACACACACACACACACACACACACACACACACACACACACACACACACACACACACACACACACACACACACACACACCCTTCTCCACTCTTATGTTTCAATCAATGGACTCCGGACTGGTGTGTGTCTCTGGTCGGGCAGCAAACCCAGTGACCACAGAGCCTGTCAATTTGCTGCGAGGCCTTTGCCCTTTGCTGCAGTGAGCCACGGAACGGAGTTACTGCTTGTGTAACAGCACACGTGAAGAATGCCACGGAATATGAAA
Organism: Taurulus bubalis; assembly: GCF_910589615.1. Classification (NCBI taxonomy): domain Eukaryota; kingdom Metazoa; phylum Chordata; class Actinopteri; order Perciformes; family Cottidae; genus Taurulus; species Taurulus bubalis. Next base: position 33,995,560 of record NC_136592.1, on the reverse strand, counting down.
CTGAATTGACAGAGTATCATTACGGGGTTCATGAACGGGCCGACCGCTTCCTTTTAAATTGATGCTCAGAAGTTGAGTGTCACAGCATTTAGAGGCAATGTGAGGAGATGCAACACTGACATTCATAATCAATATGCCTGTTGTTTATGCCTTTCCTAGCACATTCTGCTGTAAAATATGGAATTTAAAGCTGCATAAATCAACATCTTTGTCTTAGCGGAATAAATGAATGTGTCATTTAAAAAGGGTGATAAAATACATCGGTAAATACCCTTATGGTGATTTTTGAAGCGTGAACAGGTCTTTAAATAAGGCTGTTTCTAACAAGTGGCTAAATGAGACTACAACACTGTACCACCTTTAGCTAGGATGCCATGCTACTGCTATAGCCTAGCGTTAGCTGTTCACTCCTGGCAACAGGGTTCATGGTTAAAAAATCACAAGCGTTCATTCTTATTGATCAAAACATGTCAGCATCATAGGCTCTCTGTACGAAGTGGACGTAGTCATGGTGATGTCACCCGTTGGTTTGTTTTGAAGCATCGTGTCCAACGATTTCACCAGTAGGTGGCAGTAGCAGGTTTTGGCATGACTGGCGCTGTAACTCTTGTCTTAAACAAACAAGTTAGATCAGCCAAATAGTGACGTCAAGATGCATAAAGATATTGATTTGTTGTGTTTTACAGGTGAGACGAGGAGAGATGAGCACAATAAATACATCTGGAAGACACTGAATGTCGATAGTTGTGTTGCATTGTGGGTAATCCAGGTGCCTGGCATGTATGGAATGAACTCATCTTGCTCCGTTCTACTGCATCAATGTTGATTTGTTTTATTTTTTTCTGTTAGCAGACAGTCAACAAGACCCATGCAGGACAATCCATTGCATTGATATATGAAGGATGAGGAAAAGACCAGGAAGGTGTTCTGGTCTACTGCTGAGGATTGAGGCTAAAATAAGAAAAATAATATGGGTCAGACTGAAGATTGAAATAGGTGAAACTCAAGTCTGAGTATTACAGTCAGAACAGTGTCAACATTCAATGAATTGCTGAAATGTCTTCATAGAACATGCTCATTTCTGACTGATTTAACCTTCTAGTACAGGAAGTAGCATGAACTAAAGTTACTGTAACTCCTCGAATATTTACGCCATCCACGTAATTCCAACGGAATCTGAACGCTAAGAAGCGTAGCTCGGCATTACGGTAACGGGTGGAAGAGAGCAGAGCAGCAGCAGAGAGCAGGGGAGAGACTTTGACTGGCTTTTCACTGCCTTTTGAACGGTGTTTTCTTTGTAAATAATATGTTGGGGTTGTAAATAATAGTATTAGTATAGTTTCTGAGAGTTCTGCCACTGGCTGGCCCACCTGAACCCCACTCAAGGCCACCTTCCTGTCCCCACAAACAAAAGGAAGGACACTCGGAGAAGAACAGACAGAAGGCGGATTCTGGGGAGGACACAGTGTACTAGCTGCCATAAAAGCTGTCTGATGTGTGAGGACTGCAATAATGGGTTCTGTCTTCAGCTGGACGGGAACTGCTTCAGGGAGATGAACAAATCTCTAGAACGCCTGAACATACAACAACATGTAACATGGACACATATAACAACATGTACCATGGACACATATAACAACATGTACCATGGACACATACAACAACCTGTAACATGGACACATATAACAACCTGTAACATGGACACATATAACAACATGTAACATGGACACATATAACAACATATAACATGGACACATATAACAACATGTAACATGTAATGTGGACACATATAACATGTAACATGGACACATATAACAACATGTAACATGGACACATATAACAACATATAACATGGACACATATAACAACATGTAACATGTAATGTGGACACATATAACATGTAACATGGACACATATAACAACATGTAACATGGACACATATAACAACCTGTAACATGGACACATATAACAACATGTAACATGGACACATATAACAACATGTAACATGGACACATATAACAACATGTAACAGGGACACATATAACAACATGTAACATGGACACATATAACAACATGTAACATGGACACATATAACAACATGTAACCTGTAACATGGACACATATAACAACCTGTAACATGGACACATATAACAACATGTAACATGGACACATATAACAACATGTAACATGGACACATATAACAACATGTAACATGGACACATATAACAACCTGTAACATGGACACATATAACAACATGTAACCTGTAACATGGACACATATAACAACCTGTAACATGGACACATATAACAACATGTAACATGGACACATATAACAACCTGTAACCTGTAACATGGACACATATAACAACATGTAACCTGTAACATGGACACATATAACAACATGTAACATGGACACATATAACAACATGTAACATGGACACATATAACAACATGTAACATGGACACATATAACAACATGTAACATGGACACATATAACAACCTGTAACCTGTAACATGGACACATATAACAACATGTAACCTGTAACATGGACACATATAACAACATGCAACCTGTAACATGGACACATATAACAACATGTAACATGGACACATATAACAACATGTAACATGGACACATATAACAACATGTAACCTGTAACATGGACACATATAACAACCTGTAACATGGACACATATAACAACATGTAACATGGACACATATAACAACATGTAACATGGACACATACAACAACCTGTAACATGGACACATATAACAACCTGTAACATGGACACATATAACAACATGTGTCATGGACACATACAACAACCTGTAACATGGACACATATAACAACATGTAACATGGACACATATAACAACATATAACATGGACACATATAACAACATGTAACATGTAATGTGGACACATATAACATGTAACATGGACACATATAACAACATATAACATGGACACATATAACAACATGTAACATGTAATGTGGACACATATAACATGTAACATGGACACATATAACAACATGTAACATGGACACATATAACAACCTGTAACATGGACACATATAACAACATGTAACATGGACACATATAACAACATGTAACATGGACACATATAACAACATGTAACAGGGACACATATAACAACATGTAACATGGACACATATAACAACATGTAACCTGTAACATGGACACATATAACAACCTGTAACATGGACACATATAACAACATGTAACATGGACACATATAACAACATGTAACATGGACACATATAACAACCTGTAACATGGACACATATAACAACATGTAACCTGTAACATGGACACATATAACAACCTGTAACATGGACACATATAACAACATGTAACATGGACACATATAACAACCTGTAACCTGTAACATGGACACATATAACAACATGTAACCTGTAACATGGACACATATAACAACATGTAACATGGACACATATAACAACCTGTAACATGGACACATATAACAACATGTAACCTGTAACATGGACACATATAACAACCTGTAACATGGACACATATAACAACATGTAACATGGACACATATAACAACCTGTAACCTGTAACATGGACACATATAACAACATGTAACCTGTAACATGGACACATATAACAACATGTAACATGGACACATATAACAACATGTAACATGGACACATATAACAACATGTAACATGGACACATATAACAACCTGTAACCTGTAACATGGACACATATAACAACATGTAACCTGTAACATGGACACATATAACAACATGTAACCTGTAACATGGACACATATAACAACCTGTAACATGGACACATATAACAACATGTAACATGGACACATATAACAACATGTAACATGGACACATATAACAACATGTAACAGGGACACATATAACAACATGTAACATGGACACATATAACAACATGTAACATGGACACATATAACAACATGTAACCTGTAACATGGACACATATAACAACCTGTAACATGGACACATATAACAACATGTAACATGGACACATATAACAACATGTAACATGGACACATATAACAACATGTAACATGGACACATATAACAACATGTAACATGGACACATATAACAACATGTAACATGGACACATATAACAACCTGTAACATGGACACATATAACAACATGTAACCTGTAACATGGACACATATAACAACCTGTAACATGGACACATATAACAACATGTAACATGGACACATAACAACATGTAACATGTAACATGGACACATATAACAACCTGTAACATGGACACATATAACAACATGTAACATGTAACATGGACACATATAACAACCTGTAACATGAACACATATAACAACATGTAACATGGACACATATAACAACATGTAACATGGACACATATAACAACCTGTAACATGGACACATATAACAACATGTAACATGGACACATATAACAACATGTAACATGGACACATATAACAACATGTAACATGGACACATATAACAACATGTAACATGGACACATATAACAACATGTAACCTGTAACATGGACACATATAACAACATGTAACATGGACACATATAACAACCTGTAACATGGACACATATAACAACATGTAACCTGTAACATGGACACATATAACAACCTGTAACATGGACACATATAACAACATGTAACATGGACACATATAACAACCTGTAACCTGTAACATGGACACATATAACAACATGTAACCTGTAACATGGACACATATAACAACATGTAACATGGACACATATAACAACATGTAACATGGACACATATAACAACATGTAACATGGACACATATAACAACATGTAACATGGACACATATAACAACCTGTAACCTGTAACATGGACACATATAACAACATGTAACCTGTAACATGGACACATATAACAACATGTAACACGGACACATATAACAACATGTAACATGGACACATATAACAACCTGTAACATGGACACATATAACAACATGTAACATGGACACATATAACAACATGTAACATGGACACATATAACAACATGTAACATGGACACATATAACAACATGTAACATGGACACATATAACAACATGTAACATGTAACATGGACACATATAACAACATGTAACATGGACACATATAACAACATGTAACCTGTAACATGGACACATATAACAACATGTAACATGGACACATATAACAACATGTAACATGGACACATATAACAACATGTAACATGGACACATATAACAACATGTAACATGGACACATATAACAACCTGTAACCTGTAACATGGACACATATAACAACATGTAACATGGACACATATAACAACATGTAACCTGTAACATGGACACATATAACAACCTGTAACATGGACACATATAACAACATGTAACCTGTAACATGGACACATATAACAACATGTAACATGGACACATATAACAACATGTAACCTGTAACATGGACACATATAACAACATGTAACCTGTAACATGGACACATATAACAACATGTAACATGGACACATATAACAACCTGTAACCTGTAACATGGACACATATAACAACATGTAACATGGACACATATAACAACATGTAACATGGACACATATAACAACATGTAACATGGACACATATAACAACATGTAACATGGACACATATAACAACATGTAACATGGACACATATAACAACATGTAACATGGACACATATAACAACATGTAACATGGACACATATAACAACATGTAACAGGGACACATATAACAACATGTAAAATGGACACATATAACAACATGTAACATGGACACATATAACAACATGTAACCTGTAACATGGACACATATAACAACCTGTAACATGGACACATATAACAACATGTAACATGGACACATATAACAACATGTAACATGGACACATATAACAACATGTAACATGGACACATATAACAACATGTAACATGGACACATACAACAACCTGTAACATGGACACATATAACAACATGTAACCTGTAACATGGACACATATAACAACCTGTAACATGGACACATATAACAACATGTAACATGGACACATATAACAACATGTAACATGTAACATGGACACATATAACAACCTGTAACATGGACACATATAACAACATGTAACATGGACACATATAACAACATGTAACATGTAACATGGACACATATAACAACCTGTAACATGGACACATATAACAACATGTAACATGGACACATATAACAACCTGTAACCTGTAACATGGACACATATAACAACATGTAACATGGACACATATAACAACATGTAACATGGACACATATAACAACATGTAACATGGACACATATAACAACATGTAACATGGACACATATAACAACATGTAACATGGACACATATAACAACATGTAACATGGACACATATAACAACATGTAACATGGACACATATAACAACCTGTAACATGGACACATATAACAACATGTAACATGGACACATATAACAACATGTAACATGGACACATATAACAACATGTAACAGGGACACATATAACAACATGTAAAATGGACACATATAACAACATGTAACATGGACACATATAACAACATGTAACCTGTAACATGGACACATATAACAACCTGTAACATGGACACATATAACAACATGTAACATGGACACATATAACAACATGTAACATGGACACATATAACAACATGTAACATGGACACATATAACAACATGTAACATGGACACATACAACAACCTGTAACATGGACACATATAACAACATGTAACCTGTAACATGGACACATATAACAACCTGTAACATGGACACATATAACAACATGTAACATGGACACATATAACAACATGTAACATGTAACATGGACACATATAACAACCTGTAACATGGACACATATAACAACATGTAACATGGACACATATAACAACATGTAACATGTAACATGGACACATATAACAACCTGTAACATGGACACATATAACAACATGTAACATGGACACATATAACAACATGTAACATGTAACATGGACACATATAACAACCTGTAACATGGACACATATAACAACATGTAACATGGACACATATAACAACATGTAACATGGACACATATAACAACCTGTAACATGGACACATATAACAACATGTAACCTGTAACATGGACACATATAACAACCTGTAACATGGACACATATAACAACATGTAACATGGACACATAAAACAACCTGTAACCTGTAACATGGACACATATAACAACATGTAACCTGTAACATGGACACATATAACAACATGTAACATGGACACATATAACAACATGTAACATGGACACATATAACAACATGTAACATGGACACATATAACAACATGTAACATGGACACATATAACAACAGGTAACATGGACACATATAACAACCTGTAACCTGTAACATGGACACATATAACAACATGTAACACGGACACATATAACAACATGTAACATGGACACATATAACAACATGTAACCTGTAACATGGACACATATAACAACATGTAACACGGACACATATAACAACAGGTAACATGGACACATATAACAACATGTAACCTGTAACATGGACACATATAACAACATGTAACACGGACACATATAACAACATGTAACATGGACACATATAACAACATGTAACATGGACACATATAACAACATGTACCATGGACACATATAACAACATGTAACCTGTAACATGGACACATATAACAACATGTAACATGGACACATATAACAACATGTAACATGGACACATATAACAACATGTAACATGGACACATATAACAACCTGTAACCTGTAACATGGACACATATAACAACATGTAACATGGACACATATAACAACATGTAACCTGTAACATGGACACATATAACAACCTGTAACATGGACACATATAACAACATGTAACATGGACACATATAACAACATGTAACCTGTAACATGGACACATATAACAACATGTAACATGGACACATATAACAACATGTAACCTGTAACATGGACACATATAACAACATGTAACCTGTAACATGGACACATATAACAACATGTAACATGGACACATATAACAACCTGTAACCTGTAACATGGACACATATAACAACATGTAACATGGACACATATAACAACATGTAACATGGACACATATAACAACATGTAACATGGACACATATAACAACCTGTAACATGGACACATATAACAACATGTAACATGGACACATATAACAACATGTAACATGGACACATATAACAACATGTAACATGGACACATATAACAACATGTAACATGGACACATATAACAACATGTAACCTGTAACATGGACACATATAACAACATGTAACATGGACACATATAACAACATGTAACATGTAACATGGACACATATAACAACCTGTAACATGGACACATATAACAACATGTAACATGGACACATATAACAACATGTAACATGTAACATGGACACATATAACAACATGTAACATGGACACATATAACAACATGTAACATGGACACATATAACAACATGTAACATGGACACATATAACAACATGTAACATGGACACATATAACAACATGTAACATGGACACATATAACAACCTGTAACATGTAACATGGACACATATAACAACATGTAACATGGACACATATAACACCATGTAACATGTAACATGGACACATATAACAACATGTAACATGTAACATGGACACATATAACAACATGTAACATGGACACATATAACAACATGTAACATGTAACATGGACACATATAACAACCTGTAACATGGACACATATAACAACATGTAACATGGACACATATAACAACATGTATAATGTAGCATGGACACATATAACAACCTGTAACATGGACATATATAACAACATGTAACACGGACACATATAACAACATGTAACATGGACACATATAACAACATGTAACCTGTAACATGGACACATATAACAACATGTAACACGGACACATATAACAACATGTAACATGGACACATATAACAACATGTAACCTGTAACATGGACACATATAACAACATGTAACACGGACACATATAACAACAGGTAACATGGACACATATAACAACATGTAACCTGTAACATGGACACATATAACAACATGTAACACGGACACATATAACAACATGTAACATGGACACATATAACAACATGTAACATGGACACATATAACAACATGTAACATGGACACATATAACAACATGTAACATGGACACATTTAACAACATGTAACATGGACACATATAACAACATGTAACATGGACACATACAACAACATGTAACATGGACACATATAACAACATGTAACCTGTAACATGGACACATATAACAACATGTAACATGGACACATATAACAACATGTAACATGGACACATATAACAACATGTAACATGGACACATATAACAACATCTAACCTGTAACATGGACACATATAACAACCTGTAACATGGACACATATAACAACATGTAACATGGACACATATAACAACATGTAACCTGTAACATGGACACATATAACAACATGTAACATGGACACATATAACAACATGTAACCTGTACCATGGACACAAATAACAACATGTAACCTGTAACATGGACACATATAACAACATGTAACATGGACACATATAACAACATGTAACATGGACACATATAACAACATGTAACATGTAACATGGACACATATAACAACCTGTAACATGGACACATATAACAACATGTAACATGGACACATATAACAACCTGTAACATGGACACATATAACAACATGTAACCTGTAACATGGACACATATAACAACATGTAACATGGACACATATAACAACATTTATAATGTAACATGGACACATATAACAACCTGTAACATGGACACATATAACAACATGTAACATGGACACATATAACAACATGTAACATGGACACATATAACAACATGTAACATGGACACATATAACAACATGTATAATGTAGCATGAACACATATAACAACCTGTAACATGGACACATATAACAACATGTAACATGTAACATGGACACATATAACAACCTGTAACATGGACACATATAACAACATGTAACATGGACACATATAACAACCTGTAACATGGACACATATAACAACATGTAACCTGTAACATGGACACATATAACAACATGTAACATGGACACATATAACAACATGTATAATGTAACATGGACACATATAACAACCTGTAACATGGACACATATAACAACATGTAACATGGACACATATAACAACATGTAACATGGACACATATAACAACATGTAACATGGACACATATAACAACATGTAACATGGACACATATAACAACATGTAACATGTAACATGGACACATATAACAACATGTAACATGTAACATGGACACATATAACAACATGTAACATGGACACATATAACAACATGTAACATGTAACATGGACACATATAACAACATGTAACATGGACACATATAACAACATGTAACATGGACACATATAACAACATGTAACATGGACACATATAACAACATGTAACATGGACACATATAACAACATGTAACATGGACACATATAACAACATGTAACATGGACACATATAACAACATGTAACATGGACACTGACAGCTCTATGCAAACAAAACAGTTTGAGAAAATGTAAAATAGGTTATTTTTCATTTCTGTAATCTCAAAAGCTTTGGTCATGTTTATTTTCAATTGTTTAGAAGAGAAATATGAAAATTCAAATATGTTTCTTTCCACCTGCGTGCGATTGAACCACAGAGATCAGAGAAAGCTGAGCTTTCTCATTCGGCTCCAGTGGCCTCAGCTAAAGAGGTTCACTCAGCGCCATACATTACCAGCTGCCTTTGTTGTACGAGCCTCTGCTGATGGGAGATCTTTATTTCTTTTCCTCCTGCTGTCTTTGGGCCCGTTTGGATGATGACAGAGGGACGGCAGCAGCATCTGCTCTGTGGCGACGATGTTTACCGCAACGACACATGCAGCAAAGTGCGCCTCACATCAAAGGGGACCAGCCAGTATCTCCGCATCGCAACCCGCTTCAGTCATGCATCGCTTCTTTTTATGATCGACATTCTCTGAAACTAATTTAAAAAGAAGAAGAAAAAGAAGGCACCCTTATCGTAGCTCTGAAAGCAAATCACATATCGAGTAAGGAACAAAAGTTAATCCTATTATTGCAACCGGAATATTGGCTGACTGAATCGCACGAGGGTTATTATTTCTTTTTTTGGGGGCGGTTGTCTTTTATTTGATTTAAATCAGCGCTAGCAGCTCATCCTCCGACAAATATGAAAGGAACCTTGCTCTGTCCGCGAAGAAAGCCGACGTCAGACGTTCCTGTCGGACAAAAAGCCGTCTGACGGCCTCGCTGGCTGGTTTAGTGCCCAGCATTCGTGGTATCATGGTATCAAACTGCCTCCGCCTCTGTTAGCTTTCACTAACTTAAGCTGAAATGGTGACGGTTCTCTGTGTTTGTTTCTCCTTCTCCGAGTGGCAGATGGGTGGAGGGTTTTCTGCCTTTAATGCTGAGTAAAGCCTGGATTGCAGATGGTTGTTCGTTTCCTCTTTCAAACACTTGCCTTGTTTTCACTTGTATTATCTAAACTGGAAGTTGGAACTTTGACAAATTAACATAATTTGTTTTAATGGCTTGAGGGTTTTGTCTTTGTTGTGTCATATAGTATTCTCTTATCTCTCTTTTTTAGAATAATGTCAATTACTCCCATGTCAAGATAAAAAACAATCTGAATTGCTCGTACTAACAATAATGGAGTGAATATACTGGCCCTCTCTCCTCTGTGCCGTTGTGCTCCGTTGTCAAAATGTACTTTTGAAAACCGCCGCACTGGTCCCTTTATTACGATGAGCATGAGTGCTGTAGTTTAAGTTAATCGCACATCGGCTGACACCATCTTGCTGTTGATAGCTTGATGTTTGTAACTCCATGATAAGAGTATCACTTCAGTGGTTATTGGTAATCAATGCCTTTTAAAGATATCGACCGTAATTAAGAACTAAGCTTCTCCGGTGGAACAATACCTGCAATACCATCCCATGGTACCCATCGGAGAAGACTGTTTGTTTGGATTATCTATCAGCCAATCACATACTTTGATTTAATGGGACGCGTGATTGGCCCGCTGCCACAGGAAGTACAACCCACTGCCTCCACACCGATAACGTGGATCGGAAGTGATTAAAGGAAAAACAAGCAAACTAGTTTGAGCTTTTCAAATGAAAGACTATGCAGATTTATTTTCTTAAATATCTTAAATGTGACATTTGTTTGGCTTTTGGAGTGGAGACAAAATAGACGTTGCATTGACCTCAGAATTCAGAATTTAATTCCAATGTATAGACCAATCATCACCAGTCAACCAGAGACCAATCTTTCTTATCTCATAACTCCACCTCCCTCCTCTCCGCGCTCGTATTGTGGTTTTTCATCCGAGGCTCAGTGCCTTCTTGTATCTCTGTGTCTTCCTCTCAAACTCAAACGTTATGCTCCTCTACCCTGCGATCTGTCCGCTGCTTGTTTAGAGGATGCACGGTGCTGGTAATCAGCTTTCACCGGCAGCCTGACAAAAAGAAGCCAAGGCAGCGAGCAGTGTGTGTGTGTGTGTGTGTGTGTGTGTGTGTGTGTGTGTGTACGTATACACCAGTGCGTCTGTCAAGTGGGTGCACATCCGAGCGTCACCGCGGATAGTTGTCGTTGAGCAGAGAACATGAGAGAGTGAAACTAAATGAAATGTTGGGGCAGTCAACCAGCGCGCTTTCAGCAGGCTGTCAAAGCCCAATCACAGATGGCTCCATCAGACGTGGTAAAAGGTTTTCTCTCTTCCACATGAAAAAGATTTTCCGAGGGCTTCACACACGCTGTGAAGGACCGCCCGTAGGCTTTTGCACACAATGCGTGCGTGATTGGCTTCGCCACCGTGGCGCCGCCGCGCTGTACATCGGAGCCGTAACGAGGCTGATGGATGGAGCTTGTTACTCAAGTGGTTTGCATCATCTTTACTGTTGCCGCAAAGCCGCCAGAGGAGCCATCTTGAACCAAGTTGTCTCTTTCTTTCTCCCTATAATAGATCACTATGTCAAAAGTCATCTCAAAGTTGTTTCTCCTTTCTTGTTGCATTCTGCCTCTCAGGCATGGTGGCAGGGTAGAACAAAAAGAGATTGGTCTTTGACGCCACCGCTCCGCTTGTTCCCAGCCTCCTCCGCGCGGCGTTCCGCTTCTCCCTCCGAGTGTTTCCAGGCTACCGTCTCCTCTTCCCCCTCGCTGTCCCCCTGCATCTCCCTCGCTCTCTTCACCAATGCGACGGCTTTTGCGTTGCCGTGCACCTTCAGGCTGTGTGTGGGATGGTGTTGTGGGCTGGCATCTGGCAGCCTCCGATAAGAGAGAGCTGGCGCTATTCCTTTTTTATTATTTAAAAAATGTATTTGCGGTCGTTCAGGAAGACCATTGGGAACGGTGTTCTGATGTGTCTGAAGGACCTTGTCAGAAAGGTATTACAAATTAGACTTAGGCCACAAAGAAGTTACCACAAGAAAAACAAATCTACGTGTGATGACTTCCTCACAGGCTGCACCAAATATGCAAGCTGCAATAACTGATATTCATGAAAACACAACCAATATTACCTTACACAATTTCTAGCATGTTAGCAAACAGTTTCCAGTTTACGTTTCCAGTAGACACAGAGCAACACGAGCATTCAGACCTGTGTCTTTCCAAGACAACAAGTCCATTGTTTCATCTCTTCTTAGCTCTGCTTTGGTCTCCACCAACTTCAGAGAAACTTGAAGAAAAATACTTCACTTTTAGCTGCTAAATGTTAAATGCTATATATGTATTCTTTAAACTAACTCTGTAAGAGTTTGGTAAGGGCTGTCTTCTGACGGTCAATAATAATATTACACCAATGCAATCCTCCTGTTTTGTGTTTGCTAGTATTATTATACTTCAATATTTGTGCCTGATCCATTATTGTCCATTAACTGTCACTCTTGGTGAGTTGGTCACTAAAGGGACACCTTAGCATTCACATCAAAACAGTCCTTTGATCCTTTCTAAATATAACAGTATTGAAGAGTGCAGCCTATCACAGAGGTGAAAGATACATGGCTAAACTTTATTATTACGACATTACGATTTTCAATTTTGAGTGCCCTTGGTGAGTGTAGATCTTCCTGATATTACCTCAGCTTCAGGCACCTGAGGTCTGCTTGTGAATAGATACTCTGATGGGTCGTTAGCGTTGGGTACCGGGAACCGGTGCCAACACATCCGGTACCTACCGGACCGAATAGCAATGCAGATTTCGGTGCTTCCTTTCGGTGCCTGAGCCGATTTAAATACTTTTTTTTGTACACTACTCTGTAAAGTTGCACGGTATGTAGATACTAAAAAGGTAGCGCGGTGCCCGCACGCTAAAAACGACAACATTTTGATGTATCGATACTTTAATTGAATGCGGATCAGAGCGCACTCGCTGCTCTCTGTCGTCCGGCTGCATGCAGGGCGGGGCTCAAGGGGGCGGGGCTCAAGGGGCGGGGCTCAAGGGGGCGGGGCTTCCAGCGCTCACACACTGCGCAGAGATCGCTGCAGACACGAGCACGAGCTTTTGAACGTCCGTCCTCGGCTTGATGGAACAAATCTCTCCAGTTGATATTGATGGTGACGTGTAGTCCATAAAGCAGCAGTTTTAGGATCCAACAGAGTCTGAGTTCTGTTGCACACGGTCCCATCAGGACACCTGATGCTGGTGTCTGTTCTTTTTTTAAATATATATTGTTTATAGTTTGAAGTTAAAAGGTTTGAAGCTGTTTGAAGTCAATGTTTGAAGTCAATGTTTTGTATGTATTCATTTATTTATATTTATAGTATATTTTAAACAGTTCATAATATTGTTCAATTTTAAGAAAAAAAATTGCCTTGGCAATAAAAAAGTATGGGTTCAGGCACCGTTTAGGCACCGGTATCGTTTTAAAAGTATCGGTTTAGCACCGGTATCAGAAAAAACCCAAACGATACCCATCCTTAGTGGTCGTTGTTTGGCGCATTTTAAATCTCCTTCTCTGAAGTTTTGGAATAAATTGCTTACCTCAGTGGATAACTACTGCAGTATCTCTACATGGATTTTACTCGGTTGAACAGCATACATGCCCCTTCTTAATGAAAGTCTCTCCCCTGCTACTCTTTCACTGGCTTGGGTTGTGTTTGCCATGGGGCTGTGGTTATGGGGATATGGGGACCTAACATTATTTGTCATTCTGCAATTAATTGCAAAAGTGACTCCGGGGAAAGAGTCAGACATATCTAATTGCTATAATCATATCCACATAACGCCTCCCATGGGAATGTGATCAGACTGGCTGGCTGCATCACTTACATCGACCTCTCGCATGTATCCCAAAATCCCAATTAATAAATGGTCTGTAATACTGCATGTCATTAGCTTCTCACTAGTGGAGTCTGTAGCCAGTGGTTTTTAAGATAAAGTTCATATAATTATACCCATACATTGTATTTGTTAAACCTTTAAATGTCATAAACTCACCTAATCTGCTTTATCTGAGTCAGACATGATTTATTGAGGAAAGAATACAGTCAAAACCGAGTCTTTTATTTGAAATAAAAACTGTTCTAACTTTAGTAGAACATGTTGTGTTCACTAAGATGGGTTAAAGCTGTAGATGTCAGGGCCTTTAACATCTGTTTGGGCTTTTATATATTGAAATATATCTAATTTTGCCAGAAAAAAACATTGAAACATCCACTGCAGCTATATGAATGAATACCCTCTGTCATTGTGGGCATTGAACCCATGAGCCTGGCATTATTAGCACCACGCTTTGACCATGAGCTAACCAGCCCCATTTTAAACTTGAAGTCTGAGTCATAAATACAGTATATTCTTGGAATTAGTGACTTTAAAATGTTGCCCTTGGCTCCTAAAGCAAATGTATTCAGGACCCCAAAATGCCCCAAATCCAGCTACTAATAGTTAAAGATATACACGCTAGAAGGCGGCTATTTTTCCTTCAGTTATGGGTCTTTTTTAAAGCTATTCTATCAATAGAAAATATGTTGTGTGTTCCATTGTTCAACTGCTGACCCAAGTAAGTAAGTTGCAGAATGCAATAGATGTAGTCGAGGCACTTGGATGGTGATCTTTGGCTTTCTATTCATTCCTACTCAAATCACCATAACAGTGTTTGTCTATTCCTCCTCAGGGCTCCTCTGTTCAGATTCTTGATTCTCTTTTTAGACATGATCTCAAACACATCATGGAGCAGGCAAGTATACATAGTGGGAAAACACGCACACAATCCAGGCCCTGGATATTTCACCCTTTGCTCCATCTCACGCTTGAAAGGTCCAGAATCTCTGGCTGGAAGTTCAGCAGTCAGGGGCGATGTGATCCAACCAGATCCCACATGAAGAGGAGACACAAGTTAGATGCTTTGACTGGCTGAAGGGAGCAAAAAGCACGAGGCGTACCCAATGACTTGTCAATTACCTGTGTACGTCTGACGTAGTGCAGAACCTGTGGCTTGCAGCACTGCAGCTGTCTGTGGCTCTGTGTGGGCGCCTTATGGACTTACTGACTCATCCTTCCATGTACCCGGTTTATCCTGTATGCAGGACACACACCTCTACAGTCACCCTGAGGGAGCAGTTCACTTATTTAGTCAAATAGTCATTACTTGTGTGCTACAAAAGAGGAACCGTGTCCCCACCAGGAAGCTCAGACACCAGGTATTCATCAGGCCTTACTGTATTGATTAGGTATTCATTCATGGGCATGGAGAGTTGGATAAACGCCATAAACCAATGTATGCACGTGAATGCAGAATCTGGAGGCATCATGAGACAGTGCTGTAGCGGAAAAGTCCTGGTTTCCTTTTGTAGTCCATTTGGTTCGGACCAATCACGTTTTAGTGCTGTGGCTGAATGCCCGTAGACACAGAGGAGGAACGCGTTGAGACTGAGAGCCGTTAGCACCTGCTAACAGCCAACATTCAGTGAAATGATCAGATTAATTAAAACAAGCTCAAACTCCAGAGCGACTGTTCTAAAATGCCGGTGACCAACATCGATCCCACATTAGGTTCCAGCTAATTGCATCACTGAGGTAGAGTAACGCCAAGCCTCCAGTCAGCGTGTCACAAGCTCCAGATGGTTGGAGCTACCCACATCATTATGGTGGATGAAAATAAAATACAACCCTCTCCAAGCCCGATTCTCCATCTGCACGATCCACGTCTTAATCGGGCCTCTGGCACGTCTTTACTGCAGAATACCTCTGGCAATGTAATGCAACCTGCTCCGCTCAGATGATGCGGCTTTCCTCCACAGGCACATTGGCTGTTGAATCCGAATTGAGCTCATATCGCTCATCCAGACTGCCAGCACACATTGTATTATCATCACGATGAAGCTTCTAGTTATTTTGCCATTAACCTTTTGGATTTTGCCAAGTCATGTATCTAAATTTCACCTTTTTGTAGTTTTATTTTGTAATTCTTTATTTTTAATCTGAATGCTGCGAGCACTTCTCTGACCTTAACACTTCCCTTCTAAATAGTTTTACAAAGCCGTATAATGTCCTTTCTGCAGGGAATTGATAAGAAGCATTGGAGACATTTAAGGAATGAGGTGCATTCAGGGACATAACATAGCCACAACAAGCTAAACATTATACCAGACAAAACAGCAAAGATAAATAGACACAGTCTAATCCGATAAAGGTTAATTAGGTCGGCAATGGTTACGATTTATTTTTTAAATAGAAAAACAATTAAATGTATTAACTGCTGGCCTCAAGCAACATCAATTCATTTGATCCTGTTTTGGGCTGTGGAGACCTCCCCTTGCGCTAGCATTCATTAATGTGCGCGGGGCTTTCATCAAATACCAAGCAGGCCTGAGAACCCTCGTTCAGTTAACCAGCGCGTGTGTGACTGTTTGTGGTTGGATGTCAGAGGAATGTGTGTGATTAGCAGGAGACAATGGTAAACCAGAGGAATGTGTGTGATTAGCAGGAGACAATGGTAAACCAGAGGAATGTGTGTGATTAGCAGGAGACAATAGTAAACCAGAGGAATGAAGGGGGTTCACGGTTTTAATATGTCTGACCTTTCCCAAATTGACGGCTTGTTAGACAGGCAGATGTCTCATTTGAGGATTGGAAATGTCGGAGATGAGCAGTGAAGCAAAATGTTCATCATCCGCTCACCTGTAATTCTTACATATTCCCTCTATCGCCAAGCAAATGTGATGATATTGACGAAAGGTTGTTATGGCAGCCTGTGCAGACAAACACATCTCATTCTGAATTATGGAGACTGGAATATCGTTGTGATGGCACTTTCAGGGCAAACATCCATAAATCTTCCATAAAACCCTTCCTCTAACCCCAGGAACTTGCCTAACTCAGTGATAGCCGCCTGTACATCCATGGGTACACTGGATTTGTCTCGACTTCGCCTGACTTTGAAAACCACTGAAAGTTCTCAATAGCTTTTGTTATGATGGATATCTTTGAGTCAGAACTTTGAGAACAGGACAAAAACAGCGGGGCAAAAGTTCAGCGCCTTCACCAAAAGCTACTTTGCTTCCACAAAGGATATACACTGTGGCCTTGGTTTCATGGACTGCTCTTGTTATAAAGGCTAGTGCAATTACAGAGCCCCACTCAACCATAGCATGACTCTGACAGTCTCACAGCCTCTGCAGCCCAGTTGCCAAAGACAAAGTGCATTCAGCAAATTCAAGGCTGATTATAGTTTTCAAATGTCTTGTGGAAAACAAACCGAGCATTGTTGGCTTTCTCTGATGGTTAAATAGTCTGAATGTCTTAGCTCGTTCAGTTGTGTTACATTATAAACTGACAACGGATGGGTTTGAATAAAGGCTGACTATTATAAGAGGCAAAGATATTGTGCCACTGCAGGTAGACCTCCAACCTACCTAGACAGTAGTCCAGTAATATGTTGAGGGCCAGGGAAGCTGAACAGCTGTCTGCCTAAATTAAGATACACAAACATGCCGATGTTCAGCCATAATGTTTGCCACAGTCACCAGCTACGTGTTGACAGGCTAGCAGGCTAAAACCCACAAATGCTGCTTCAAAATAATAAAGACAGAACCTCAGAGGCCTTAATGGTACAGTAACATTCCTGCTATAACGGCTCTACATGAAGTACAACGAGTCCCAACTGCTGCAGTTTACTGTAGTTCATGTACTAGAGCCAATCGGACGCAGCAATCCAAGCTGCAGCTAGTTGAAATCAACAGGTCCTCGCTCCCTGCTCGTCCAATACCGACGCTTGGTAACCGTCAGTGCATACATAGTGTTTATTTTTATTAAACTTCCCAAGTAGTTTTTTCTGGCTTGGTTGGAGTCAGGCATCAAAATAACTTTTTGCACGAACTACAACATTTAATTTGTATCACGTGAGAGATGAACAGTGGCCTTCTGGGTGAAAGTCTTGTGTTCGTTGGACCGATCCATCCAACACTGAAGTAGGTGGGTTGACATTGGAGTTACTTGAAAGCCTGACGTGTCGCATACAGATCCACTGACCAAGTGGCTTCACACTCCACGAGAACTCGTCAATCACAACAGTCGGACCTTTACAAAGTGTAAACTTCTTCCTCTTGCCATAGGCTGTGCAGTAAGCTCTGTAAATCAGTGATTCCTACTGAACAATCCTTTTTTGTGGTTGTGGTTGGTTTTTCAGACTCATACTGTTTAACTTTCGAGAAAAGAAAGATCTTTTGTTGGAAATCTGTCATACGGTAACTCTACTGGGAGAGTTTCAAACCCACTGAATCCTTGGAAGTGCTCCAACTGCTAATCAAGTGAATGAATTGGCTGTTGACTTCTGTAACTCTCGATGCCTCGAAACGTGTCTCTCACTTTGCAGCACGTCGGTTGCACAGGAATAGAGGATATAAAGAAGGCTAGTGCCAACGCTGTATGCTAACCAGAAAACATTTGGTTTTCTTGATAAAAGAAAGAGTGACATCCATTTGTCTGACCCTTCAGATTGACTAACTCCAGTTTTTACCCATGCTTAATAGATAGCCTTTAGCCCTGGTCTGTCCAATCAGACTTGTACAAACTTACCAAAAAGGCTGATAAAAGTCTGCATCAATGTCATAGAGCCTTTTCTGGGGAAGCTCGTTGGAAAAGGTAGCAGGAAGACGCGCTCACAGCTGGTTGATGTAATCCTGTCGCTGTTCTGGAGCGGCAGCCCCGTTCAGGTCGTCCTTTCTTATCAGCAGACACAGACGATCCTGTACAATGTGCATGTGGGTAAAATGTGATTACGCCGACAGATTACTTTGGTTATCACCCAGAGAAGCGTCAGGTCTCAGCCACGATGTGCTGCTTGCATTTTCAATAAATCTCCGCCTTTTGTCAACATTTCCCCCGTTGCCTAAGAATCATGTTACAAATCCTGCAATTTCCTGACAAAACATGTACTTTTTCTACATAAGCGCGATGCTCTCTCTGCTCAGTGATCACGCAATGTTGTTCATGAGAAGCAGTAGTGTAACCCCCTCCCCTCCACCATCTTGCCACTGAACACAGCTGACAACTGCAAAATGCAGTGAGGCAAGGAGGGCTGGGCTCAGACAGGAGGGTCTCAGTGCGGCGGCTGTCTTCACTGCTGAACATAGATGGACACCCCACCACTTAATGTGGGTCCACAGTAAGACATCTTTGCATGAACACCTGCACTGATGGACGGACGGTTTGTCAGTTCCAAGGGAACAAGAAGCCACCAAGAGTGACTACGGTACCCAAAGGACACTCGTGTCAAACACTGTGCAGTCATGCTCAGGCGAGGTTCACCTTGTACAGCGACGTCCGGCTCGCAAGCACACCTTGTTTCTGACAACTCACCATCTCTGTGTTCGCTGTTTGTTTTTCTCTCACTCGTTCCAATGCGTCCTCACACACACGTGGTTAAATATGGCGGTGAGGAAAAGATTCTCGTGAGCGTTTTTTTATTTGGCAACTCTTAAGGCTTTACAACCAAAACCCCGGAAAAACGATCTGGTTATTCACTCCATGGATATGATGTGTGGCGACTGACATGTCAAACTAAGGTCACTGCACTTACACAAAGCCCCTCTTAATGGCGTGATATCATTCCACTTTGTTTCTGCAATGCACAAATTAATAAGCCATTAGTTACTATAATATGCGCAATATGTTAAAATTACTGCAGGGTTTATTTCAAAGTGTGTATGGCATTTGAAGTACGATTAAATAGAGCAGACATTCTGTGGGGTGATGAGCCTCATAGAACGACGCATGACAGGCAAAGGACCACGCACGTAATAATGTGCCTCAGCTTCATGCCCCCTCCCATCAATACACGCTGAAGAATAGTAAACAGATTGCTCTCCTACATAGTAAATGGAAAATTAAAGTCATCAATGCGAGACAATTCGAGGGCTGCTTTCGCCGATTAGTTGAAGCTTCAAAGCTTTAGTCATAATGTTGACATTTTGATTCTAAATCAGCATTTGAACGCTGCCAGCTTCTACTTTTTGGATGTCTGTTCATTGTATTTCAACCTGTTATTTTTGCACAGTTGCAGATAAAGATCAGGCTCTATTAATCCCATTAGTATTATTATTAGCAGCAGCTTTATTGGACTGTTTCCGACCAGATCCAAGCATTTCCAGTTACTCCAGCATTATTCCTTATGTTTTTATCTCACAAAATATTCTGCTTCAATCCATATTTGTTGTTTTTTAGCGTTTAAAAATAAATAAAAAATCTCTGCAGAAAACTGCTTGCTTCTCCAATTTGCTGAATTCACCATTCAGATCGACGTGGAGGGGAACGGATGATGAGGCTGATTGGTTTGATTGGTTTAATTCATGTAAAGCCCAAAACACACCTTTGATCAATGTGGAGACTACATACCACCCAACCCCTTCTGTTGGCCCACATTATGCACCAATTAGCTCTCCAAAGTGGAGCTGATCAGGCCGTGAATGCACCTGTGCCGTGCACTTTAGACCATGCACTGCAGGTTGTTTAAACAGAGCCATGGACGCTGATGGATCCCACAGTCTAATCATTAAATAGATTATCTCCAGGCTGTGGAGAGGATCCGAACACTATGCTCGTTGAAGAACACAAAGTCTCTGCCTTTGAAAAAGAGAAGAAAAAGCTTGAATCTATTATGTGCTGCTTTCTCTGGAAAAATCCTGTTCTGCTGATGAACTGATGTCCTTTTACATTCACAGAAGCAACAACAGCACATTTTATTTTATGAGCGCACGGAAGCAGAAGTAATGTAACAATTTGCAGTCTGCACTGAATGCCTATTACACACAGTCTCTAAACAATAATGTCGAAAACACTAAAGCAATGGATGCACATAAACACATTTTAGTTTCTCCATCTGCATATAGTTCAAAGAACTACTGTGTTCACGGTGAAAAGTCTAAAATCTGCTTGTTTCATTCAACATGCAGTTACTGAAGTGATGTGTCAAATAACTAATGAGAACAATTCATGTACAAACATTAGCTGCAGTTATTGTACTTCCTTTACGTGGAAATGAATTCCTCTCAGATCTTCACCTGTTGCTGCAGTGAGTCACGTCAAGTGTTCCCTTCCTCCGCGGTGCACGTTGTCCACGATGAAGACTCATTCACGTCACAATTATTAGTATTCTTTGAAACAAGTGGAGTGGGACCCTCGTTTCACAGATTTCTGACAGCGGAATTGACGATTGGGAATTTCTATAATTTGTGGCGAGCTGTCCAGGACTGACTTGTTAAAAAAAGAGCCATGTGAAAGTTCCACCTGACGTCTACGTGCGTGATATTGTGCACAATCCTTGTTATGTGTTTGAGAGGTAGCCTTATAGGGAAAGCGTACTTTAGTTATTTTGTTTGGATCCCTAGCTTGCTAAAGAAAACATACTCGGTTACAGGGTAGGAAACTTACATATTTTTTAGGGGGACATTTTTGCCCCCACTGACTGAAATCCAGGGGCATTTCAATACAAATTGGGGGCACTTTTTGAAATTTGTGAAATAACATTAACCTTTGTTCAAAATAATAAATATACTTATTTAGGCTTAAAGTATATGGGCAATTGTCATCAAATGGCAACAATAAGACTATTAGACAGTAGTCTACAGACTCAAAGGGTTTTTAACAAAAGAATAAACAGAAAACAGAAATCAGACAATCATATTCAATTCTATTCTTATTTCTTTCTGATAATTCATTGTTATTAAAACATTTTAAACAAGTATTAACAGTTATAACTTTCTTTCTTTTTCTTTTTAATAATTCAAAATTATATTTATTGATTTTTTTGTTACCTTAATCACGTTATACCTACTAGGGTGGGAATCACCAGAGGTCCCACGATTCTATTTCATACTGCGATATATTGAGTATTGAGATTTATTCCCTTTTTTCCACAACAAATTGTCCCCAAAGGAAAACCTCGTCAACATATTGTATCTCAGAAGATCAAGTTTCATCTCACTTCAATCATTTTTATTGCAGCAAAATGTGATGGTCAAGCAGACAAACTGACCAACACGTCATCAATGTTGTCATTGAGCTGGATGCGCCGAGGAGGGGGCGGGGCTTATCTCTGTGCAGGTTTCATTTACGCCTTTCAACATGGAAATAACCTCTGCTTCATACTTGTCGTGGAAATCCCCAAAACGTCCTCGTGTCTGGGTTCATAATATTATCCGTAGCCACACAGCGCGGGAGATTTCGGTAGAACGTCTTTGGTGCTTTTTCTAACGTCTTTGGTGCTTTTTCTAGCGTCTTTGGTGCTTTTTCTAACGTCTTTGGTGCTTTTTCTAGCGTCTTTGGTGCTTTTTCTAACGTCTTTGGTGCTTTTTCTAACGTCTTTGGTGCTTTTTCTAATGTCTTTGGTGCTTTTTCTAACGTCTTTGGTGCTTTTTCTAACGTCTTTGGTGCTTTTTCTAGCCTCTTTGGTGCTTTTTCTAGCGTGTTTGAGCAGCGGCCTGTCCGCATGTTGTCCTGTGTGTTGCGCACTGTCAAGTGATTTCTTTTGTGTCTGTTATGGAGCGATGCAAAGAGCTATATAGAGCTCATATATGTCAGACCTGAACCTGGCTTTATCCAATGTTCAAATTTCTGTTCTGGAAATATATGCAAATTAGCACATATTTAATAAACATAATCACTTATTTGCATATAACGTTTCAGAAAACTTGTAATACAAAAGATACGTGTCTTAATGTATTTAATTAAGTGGAAAAGTGTCATAATATTAAATACAATATTTAGCCTCCATTGAAAGGTGGTTAAACTACTGTTGAAGTCAGTATCTCCCCCTTACAAACTCCTTCTACATGTGGTGATATCCAACGTTTTACCTGTTGCACCTAGTTGCCAATGGTTGAGGCCTACTTATGAAATGAAATGTCACAGTGCAAAGTCATCTGACTGCAATCGCTACAGAAGCCGTACGGGTCGCACCATTCGAATAGGTTAACGAGGAATTGCACAGTTCTGTTTGTGGAAGTGAACATGTGCCTGTTGGTATTTCCAGCAGCATCTTTGTCGCCTTGCACTGAACCGTCGGCTCGCTGATTCCTATGAGTAACGACGTTGAACATCCTCCGTGGTTTTCATCTCTTCTATTCCTCAAAAGGTCACCCTGCCTCTCCTCAGACCGGCTTCTTCCGCCCGGCAACTTCCCCGCATGTGGCACGAGTATTAATGGGAATCTGTTTGCGAGATCAGAAATTACACCGAGCTTTTCAACCGCATTCAGCCGGCACTGTGTGCATTCAATTTGTATATTTCCCCCCAGTTTTTAAAAAATGCTCAGACACCATAATTGTCACTTTTCAGAGGGCGAGGAAGATCAAAAGCAAGTATCAAAAAAGGCTTCCGTGGGTTTGCAGGGCTTTCAGCCGCTGTTTCTAGACGCTGTCCATTAAATGAGTCCATGAGAGGAGCGGCTGCCTCACCTCCAGGCCTTGTGGGGATTATCTCCAGACTGGAGAGGATCAGAACAGTATGCATCCAGTCTGCAATTATTTTGTTAGAAAAAATACCTTTCCAACAGTCTTTCTCTGGGTTTTGCTGCAGTGATTATTGAATGCTAACATGATGGGCGTCTCAGAATGTGACAGCTGAGAAAAAAGCTCTATTTGTGGAATGAATGTTCAATGGAATTAACATTGTTTCTGTTTTTAAAATGAAACATCTGTTGGGGGGGCGGGTTGCACTTTTGTGGTGGAAATTGTAATACCCAAAGAGATTTACGTTGTTATTTTTCTGAAATGTCAATCCCTCCAGTTATTTGTATTATTTTATAATTTCCTGCCTGTCATTTCATTCTAATTAACTCTGCAACACACAGCCCAGATGCAGTGGCCCTTCATGATGTAATTATGAACTGTTATCAAGAAGGAGAGGGGTTATTTATACATATTTCCTCTTGTAATTGGGAGTTATTGAAAAGTGGAGTGTACACGTGAAGGGGTGTTATGAGGTAGTTGAGGATAAGGGGTCCTCGGGATGCGACCCATCTCACACACTTACGAATAATTATGATTAATGGCACAGACATGTAGACCCTCCCCATGGTTCTAGTGAGAACCAGGCAGACTAGCAGACAGAGCTTCTATTAATAAAATGGAAAAAAATATTTAAATAGATTTTTAGGTTTCGACTTATTAGGAATTAATGATACAAATGTCTGGGGGAATTAAAAGCTCGTTGGATGAAGCCAAGTGTGGCCACGCCCACGGAGGAGTCAGCCAGGTGTGAAGCTCTGTTCAGACTTCCACAGAAGCTGCCGAGTCTGACGAGTCTTAACACCTGCAGCTTATCTTTCGCCTAAACAGTACAGGCACGATGGGGAAAGGGAACGAATGAGACAAAAGGATAAAGACAATACAGAAAGAAAAAGACGCTGTCAGTAAACATACAAACCGGAACTATAATCCAACGCTGCTTTCACATTTGCATTGCCAACATGATGCAGCATTCCAAAGGTGGACAAGATACACGTCTTACATGTACATATGCATGTGATGTATACGTACATATGCATGTGATGTATACATCACATGCATATGTACGTATACATCACATGTATACGTACATATACATGTGATGTATACATCACATGTATATGTACATATACATGTGATGTATACATTGGTTCACATGTATATGTAAATATACATGTGATGTATACATCACATGTATATGTACATATACATGTGATGTATACATTGGTTCACATGTATATGTAAATATACATGTGATGTATACATCACATGTATATGTACATATACATGTGATGTATACATTGGTTCACATGTATATGTATATATACATGTGATGTATACATCACATGTATATATACATATACATGTGATGTATACATACATATACATGTGATGTATACATACATATACATGTGTCGTCCCCCGTCCCTCCTCATCTAGTTTCCACTGCATGCAAAGCAGCACCCTGTAACTGTAATGACAGTTTATGAGCGTGTGCGTCATTAAAAATAGCTTCTGAGATGTTTAATCCTGGGCTTTATTCAGAGGGTCCTCATGTGATTTCATACACCCTCTTTGCATTGCAAAATACATGCATATGAATGTTATAATGGAGAATATTAATGTGAGAAAAATCCTCAAGGATGATAATCAGACCAGCTCATCAAGTAAGCCGCCACGGTCCAAGGATCACTGTGGAATTGTATCTGGCCTGTGATAATATAGTTCACACACACACACACACACACACACACACACACACACACACACACACACACACACACACACACACACACACACACACACAATAATTATAATACATGTAGTGAATTTGTGAAAAACAATTACATTATAAAATAGCTATAACTTTTAATATATAAAAAAAACTAATAATAATTATAAAATAGCTATAACTTTGTGATTCAGGCCAGAAGGCTTAGCAGGCCCTGACAGCCCAACACTGCTATACAACAGATTCAGCATTCTTATAGAATCTATACGGGACAAGATTTTGATTTCAGAAGCGCTCTGGTTTCCGTTTGTACAAGAAGTTTTGACCAATCATGTTTGAACAGACGTTGGTGAAATCCAGCTAAACTGGGCCTTTAGCCGAAATGCAATGGTAAATGGTAAATACTTGTAAAGCACTTTTCTAGTCTTCCGACCACTTAAAGCACTTCAACACTACTTGTCATTATTCACATATTCACACCTATTCATACACTCATGGCAGGGGCTGATTTAGCTTCTTATTGGTTTAAAATGCATTGACTTTTAAAGTCCAGTCTCACATCTCAAGTTGCTAATTGGATTGTAAACAACAAGCAGCACCATAAAAAAGTGGACCCCAGTAATATAGCTAAGCCAGGGGCTCATCTCGTCAGACTGATAGCCGAAAGGTTCCGAGGTTGATCTAAAAAGGTCATGGCTTTGAAATGTTTGGTCCTTTAAATATGCCTGTTGTGATTGGTACGATGATATTCCGGAAGCAAATCAACTTAATTAGCTTGATAGTGTTGTTCTGAGGCTATCGTGGCCACTAACTCGGATTGCTCTCATTTTGAAAGAGGCTTCAGGTTCATGACAGGGTGGACCAGATTAAATTGTGTATGGTACTAAAGATTGTTCCGGGGATGTACCCCAATATCTTATTTTAGAATTATTTATAGGTAACTAAACTCAGAGATCATTATCTCAAACTGATCCTTGTTTTCTTTTGTTTCTGCAGGTCCCCTTTGTATGAACTAACATGGACAAAGTGGTCATCAGTCTCCTGCTTCTGGGAACCGCAGTTACGATGGTCCATGCATGTCCCAAATACTGTGTCTGCCAGAACCTCTCGGAGTCTCTGGGGACTCTGTGCCCCTCCAAAGGCCTGCTCTTTGTGCCTCTGGACATCGACCGGAGAACTGTGGAGCTCCGGCTGGGCGGCAACTTCATCCTCAAGGTCACAACTCAGGACTTTGCCAACATGTCAGGTCTGGTTGATCTCACCTTGTCCCGCAACACCATTAGCGCCATCCAGCCTTTCTCTTTCCTCGACCTCGAGACCCTGAGATCCCTGCATCTCGACACTAACCGGTTGACTCAGCTGGGACCAGACGACCTCCGAGGGCTGGTCAACCTGCAGCACCTGATCATCAACAACAATCAGCTGAATAGGATCTCCGACACAGCCTTTGACGACTTGTTATCGACACTGGAGGATCTGGATTTGTCGTATAACAACTTGCGCAGTGTGCCTTGGGAAGCCATCCGCCAGATGGTCAACCTCCATCAAATGAGTCTGGATCATAACCTCATCGCCTTCATTTCCGAGGGGACTTTTACAGATCTGGATAAACTGGCCCGTTTGGACCTCACGTCCAACCGTCTCCAGAAGCTCCCTCCGGACCCGATCTTTGGGCGCTCCCAGAGCAATGTAGTGATGAGCACTCCTTATGCACCTCCGCTCTCTCTAAGCTTTGGTGGAAACCCATTGCACTGCAACTGTGAGGTGCTTTGGCTTCGAAGGCTGGAGCGTGAGGATGATATGGAAACCTGCGCTTCTCCTGCTAGTCTAAAGGGGCGCTACTTTTGGTTTGTCCGTGAGGAGGAGTTTGTTTGCGAGCCCCCTCTCATCACGCAACATACACACAAGCTACTCGTGTTGGAAGGCCAAACGGCTAGCCTACGCTGCAAAGCAGTCGGGGATCCGATGCCAACTGTGCATTGGGTTGCTCCTGATGACCGTTTGATCAGCAACTCCTCCAGAGCAACGGTATATGAAAATGGCACCTTGGATATCACAATCACCACGTCAAAGGATTACGGGACCTTTACTTGCATAGCTGCCAATGCTGCTGGGGAATCTACAGCCTCCATTGAGCTGTCAATCATTCAACTACCCCATCTAAGTAATGGTACAAACCGTACCACGCAGTCCAAGTCGGGGCTTTCAGACATAACAAGCTCTACCAAGATCAGTAAAGGGGAACCTAAACCTCTACCAGAGAAGGTGGTGTCTGTATCGGATGTGACTGCCGTCTCTGCTACGGTCAAGTGGACTGTTAGCAAATCAACTGCAAAGGTCAAAATGTATCAGCTTCAGTACAACTGCTCAGAGGATGAAGTCCTCATTTACAGGTAAGAATGATTAATGCAATTCGATTACATTCAAATATGAGCTGAGATCTTTCTGATCAAAGTGGTAAATCAAGCCCAAGGTAATATTTAACTTCAAAACACTGGCTGCTCAGCTTCTTTAGTCAATTGCTAATTGTTTGCTGGGAGTACTTGAGACAGTCAATTTCTCTGAAGTGTTGCTCGGAGATCAACACTCATTTTTCTTAAACCCTTCTTGAGATTTTCCTTTTTACCTTTTTAAATCGACAATAGCTTTCACCAAAAGAATGAACAACGAGTGCAATTTTTTTTCAAGAACTGAAAATGAAATCCTTGCCCTGAGCCATTAATTAGAAATCCAAAAAGAAAAAGGATTATAGACCTTCATTTTAATATATCCTTGCTAAGCTGCTCAAGTCTATAAAGTGTGAGCTTGGAGACTGCAGCTGGAGATCTTTGGGCTCTGTGAAATCAATTTCCTATGTCAAATGAGACAGTGAACGTAGTTGCATTCGACCAAGATAATTGAGCTGGAAATACATAAAAGAGCCTCGTCGTTTAGCATTCTATCAATCTGGGGCAGACATTAAAAAAGGCCGAAGGGCTGGCAAACAAATGGATGCATTTCTATGGGTCTTGCGAATCTATATGATTCACTTCTTTATATCTTACAGCTTGTAGACATATCTCTGTATTTGCCAATGACTATATCCCCAGCATGCTTAAAATGGTATTTACGGCATCAGAATAGCGTGGAAATTGATAAACCTGTTGTGGATAGCAGTTACAGAAATGTTGCGTCCGCTTCATGCTTCCTCCAACACTGACAATTGTCAGCGAATCCTTTTAACAACGCTTCATCCCAAAACTTATTCTGTGCTACTGTCCTATACAATTAACTGTATTATGCATTCCTGCAAGAGCGGTTGAATGAAAGATAATTGACAGAATAGGAGAAGTCTGGTTATTAGCTAGGAATATGAGATTAGAGCAGCACGCAATATTGAAGAACGATATTGCTTTGTTCAAACACTGTGAATGCAATCAATAATAAGGCATTCATCTGATTTCCTTGCTTGCACACGACTCGCTGTGTCATATTGTCATGCCAGAAAAAATGTCAGTACCTTTTTCTTTTCCCGGTTATGGAAACATCGGATGACTCATCTGAATTTCTTGCAAATGCCTCTTATAAATGTTGCATCTAATGTCTACAGAATTGCAAACCAAACACTGGTGCTCTGTAAACGCCCCCCCAATGATTTGCAGCAGCATAATTATTAGTGGTTATTTTAATGTGTTGTTGTTCGCCCAGACTCTTCCAAATAGCCCTCATTAAGTGATTTGATGCTTAATAATGTTTTGTACTTCATAATCAGTGCACACGGTATGTCATTTTGTAGTAAAACGAAGAAGTGCTCAATATAATAATGGCTGTGCAGTCCTTTTGCATGCCAGAAGACAAATTATGAGCTGGAAGGGAAAGATAACGTGCACAGAGAAGCCAAATACTGTTTTTGAATTAATATTACAATGAATTCATTGCTCACATATGCACACCTACTGAGCTCCTCTGGTTGGCTGACATTGTCCCAGGGCACTGCCCGCTCTAAGCAATGGCATGATTAAAAATCAATCAGTCACGTGGGGGAGGAGAAATACTGCATGAGTTCTCTCCAACATGTGAGCCAACGCAGCCTCGTCCTACTTCTGGAAGGCGGCAATTAAAGTAAACGGAGAGTGGACGTTGTGGTTGATTGTCATGGACAAGATCTTTATTTGACATGCTGGGTGTATTCTTTGACGTGCAGCACCTGCAAAATGGCGTGGATGTATATGATTGGTCAGTGGCCCAGCGTGACCATTAATATGCGCTGTGATTGGTCAGTGGGGCACAAACCTACTAGAAACTTCTAGCTGCTACCTAGAACCTAGAAGCTACCTTGAAGCTCAGGCTGAAGCCTGAGAAACGGACTTGCTGGTGGATTTACTGATGACGTCTTTCGCACAGTGGTTACGGGCATGTGGTGAGTGAAATGCTGGTTGTGTTACTTTTTTTTTTTACATCTGCAGTCGTATTTAATCATAAACAATAGCAGATAGCTATAACTTTGTGATTCTGTTTAGGCCAGCAGTGACGGCCCACCACTGCTATTAGTGTGTTACTGAAAAAGAGAAGATGACTGAGACATTCTTCAACATCCTTAATCTTCACTCTCAATAATCTCCACCGGCATTAGAAAACATCTAGGAGTAAACTTCAACAGCACATGCTGACCATTCACAATTCTTTGGATCCCCTTGTACCCCAACGTGAACTTGCTTTCTTTTGAGGAGGCATTAGTCAGCCGTAGCGTAACCCTGGAGGCTATGTGTGTAGCCGCAGAAGTATAGATCCTGGTTAAGGTTGGAGAAGTTTGGGGAAGGTGAGGCGATTTGTCTAGTTAGATAAAGCAGTGTTTTTCAACCTTTTTTGAGCCGCAGCACATTTTCTACAATAAAAAAATCCCAAAAAGTTACAAAATGTCACATTGTAGCATAATACAGCGTATATGGTAGGTTATTATTGTGCTACCTACTGGCATGGAAGAGTATTCAGTGTTTCAAGTAAACCAGATTGCTCTATCAGACAAAAAAAAGTAGTATCACTTTGTTAGAAAAACGAAAATAAAATTATGAAAAAAAAAAATAATATTTAGTTACTACTAAATAGCTTATTATGGAAAACGATAAGCTATTTTTTTGCAAAACAGAATGAGTGCAGATGTGTGAGCATCAGGTTGTATCAGTATTAGTGGCTGCAGTGAGCTGTTTTCCTCGACACATCTTTATAAACAGGGTTGTAGATTTGATTCGGCTCTCAATTCATGCTCCATGTTGAGAGACGCAACAGCAGAAAAGACAACCTCACGGAGATCTCATAAAGATCGGCTTTTGGCGAAATGACAAGAATCGGCAAGTCGCGCATGCGCAGCGTAACCTGTTAACGGCGGACGGTGAACATTTAAAATCAGCATTTCCTCTTGAGCCCCACCTGTAATACGCTCCAGTTTGATGAATACTGACTTAAAGGAAACATGGTGCTCATTTATTTTAATGGCAACCACAAAGTGAGCAGGCTTTGTCACTGCAGTGTGTTTTTCAGGCTTTTGGAAGAATATTTCCAGAGCCTTGATATGCGAAGTCAGAAACGTCATTGATGAGCTCCAGGCTGTTTGTCTTGACCTGCAAATACATGAACTGTTAGGCTTTAAAAGTGAGAGTTCATAGCTTAAAATAGTGATGGCTTAGAGCAGAAAATCTCATTTGGAAAAGCACGCAACATATTTTTCGCCGCTCTCTGTCCGCTGTGTCTCACCTGGTTGCAGCGCATCGGGGAGGAACTCCTCTGGACAGAGCAGAGAAGAGTTGTAGACGTGACCCAGAAATGACAAGCTGTCTGTAGATAAGATCAATAACATACGGCCGTTTAGTTTGTTTAATAGCAGAACAAGGTGCAGACCTGTTCTATAGGAAACTACTAGGCCAGCCACTATATTGCAGCTCAGACGCTCAACAATGGAAACATTATTTGCGGCAACTAAATAATATTCTTTTGGACCAATTAAGTGAAATTGGACATTTTCCCACGTCACACCTGATGATCTCTCACGGCACACTGGTGTGCCGCGGCACAGTGGTTGACAATCACTGAGATAAAGGACTCAGGCAGACCAGAGCACACGTATTCAACTAAACAACCCCTCTGCCACTGCACTCGTTTTGCTACGAGCGGATAGAGTGGGAATGTCAAGGGGGATGTATTTTGGTCCTTTCACTGACAAGTGGATGGAAACCTCCCCCTACTGGGTCTGTGAAAAAACAAAAAGAACAAAAGTCAGACTTGCTCCAGTAAGAACACCCCTCCACCACACTGACCTCACACCATCAACACATAGTTGCTTCTGTGGCAATGAACAAAAAACGTCATCATCGCATGTGTCTAATATGTATGCATTTCCTAGATCAATGGGCTATGTATACAGTTTATCTGCAAAACGGTTTAATGATAACAAGATGTGTTCAGTGGAGTCTGTTGCACTTAACAGCACAGTGATTTAATTCCCTAAAAGCACAACATTTAAAAATGCACCTGTGAATCGTTTCAAAGTGTAAGGGCAGTCTCCATCGGCAGATGAGTTTCCATCACCGCACACAACACGATGGTTCCTGCAGCTTTCCATTGATTGGCAATACGTCTTAGATAATTAACCCACTGCAGATTGACTTTTATTTCCCTTTAAAAGCAGTGAGGCTTAGTTAATCAGTCATTCAAACATCTGGAATAATAACAGAGTTGAAACTATTGAATGCTTGTTAAATGGCACTTACAAGAAAAGTACATTCAGTCATGACATTATTCAAAAAGTGTCCATTGAAGACTTATGTCATTGCTATTGCTTCATGCAGTCATCTTTCTGAATTACTCTGTGCATATAAATAGCTACTTAGCATGCTTCATTTTAGCAATGTATTTGATCTGCCTCAGCATTACAGACTAAGCCAATGTTGCTTTTAACACAAAAATTCTGAGGGCGCTTTCACAAGCCATAGTTGTTTTGGCTAATCCGAATCCGAGTGAAATTGATACTTTCGGTTTGTGCATTTAGTCTGGTTCGGTTTTACAGTGCACAAATGAAAGTGGACCAAATAAAACAAATGGAAAACGTATTTGCTGAGGGGGGTTTTCAAAGGATCGAATTAATCGTTTTTATCTCAAGAGCTGCCAATTTAAAGTGTAGTCTTTGAAATATGGCTGTTAAAGTTCACTATGTTCACTTTGATCAAAATCCCTGATTACATTATAATAGTCACTGTTTTTGTAGACTATTTAGCATATTCTCTCTTCAGCCTAGATGTCCTCCCTGTCGATATCCTGTATCCATCTCAACAAAGGGCCTGCACAGGCAGCCCGTGCGTTCCGTATACTTCCTGCAATTGGATTGAATTATATTCTCACTGCAATCAAACCGCACTAGGGTTTGCTTGAGACCTGTTAGTGAGAGTTGGTGTCAGACCAATTGTATTTGTCTGCAATAACTGTGTTCACAACCGCACGAACAAACCGCAACAGTGGTTGAACCGCACCAGAGTTTGATGTGTTTGACTAAATGTAGGCTTGTGAAAGCGCCCTAACTGAGAACGTCCATCTCAAGGTCTTTATTTCTAATGCTGTTTCTTTCTGTCTTTCTCTCTCTTGTCAGGATGATTCCCATGACTAACAGAGCCTTCGTAGTGACAAACCTTGTCCCAGGGATGCAGTACGACCTGTGCGTCTTGGCCATCTGGGAAGACACCGCCACCACCCTCACTGCCACCAACATTGTCGGCTGTGTCCAGTTCATCACTGGGGAGGACTACCCGCAGTGCCAGTCCCTCCACAGTGGCTTCCTGGGTGGCACCATGATCCTGGTCATCGGTGGCATCATTGTGGCCACACTGCTGGTGTTCATCATCATCCTCATGGTGCGGTATAAGGTGACCAATGGCATACAGACTAATAAATTACCCACTGTGAGCAACACGTACTCGCAAACCAACGGAGGGTTGAACAGGTTCAATGGTGCGCCGCCACAGGTCAAATCCACAGTGGTGGTCATGCGTGAGGAAATGGTAGAGTTCAAGTGTGGATCCCTCCAGAGCAGTCTGTCCTCGTCCTCCTCCTCCTCCAACTCATTAGACAGCCAAACAGGAAGGAGGGCTGGCGACCGCTACTGTATGCAGGGCAGCGAATGCAACACCCTGCCCAGCAGCAAGTTCAGGAGGTACAGGCACGGCGCCAAAGCACGGCCACACCTGGACCACCTTTTAGGGGCCTTCACCTCACTGGAGCTGCGAGCGGTAGGGAGGGACCACCATGGGGCGCCTGGCCCCCCTACCACTTCCAATGCTGTGATGACGGTGGCCGTGGTACCCCCGTCCGATAAAGAACCCCTGCTCGGAAGAGCCGAGTCCACCACCATGCTAGGACGTCTATTAGGGATGCCCCAGGAGGGTAAGCCCAAGAGGAGTCACTCGTTTGACATGGGTCATGTGGGGTCTGCGCAGTGTCGCAGCAGCTACCCTCGCAGGATCAGCAACATCTGGACTAAGCGCAGTCTGTCCGTTAACGGCATGCTTCTGCAGTATGACGACAGCGAGGATGAGAAGCCCACTTTTGAAAGCTCTGAGTGGGTGATGGAAAGCACTGTTTGAGTAGGTCGAACTGTGAGGTCCATGGCTCACAGATCTATACCAGGAGCTGAAGGAACACGAGTGGAGTGGCAGGGTGTTCCAGAAGGAATCTGCCTTTGGGTATTGCATGAAGTTCATCCATGTGAATCCTGTAATTATGTGAGAAAAAGACACTCAAATCGATAGATTCCTGGCCATGATCTCAAATTTCTGACAGTGTCTGACTGTATTTGAAATATTGTTCCCATCTCAGAACCGACACCGAACCTTGGATTGTGCAGAGGGAATCGTTTCCGTCTACAGACGTGTGAGATTGTCTCAGAAGGAAAGAGGGGTGAAAGAAAGATGAGAAATTCAAAGTGGATTTACTCCGTCTTTGTCAAGAGAACTCAATGAAGAGGATTTGCCTCAGCTGTGGTGAACTGGATGGGCATCACAAAATATCCTGGACCCTCAGCATGAAATGGGACTACGGCAACAGTAGAGAGAAAGACCAGTGGAGCCAATATAGAAAATTAAAGAAAAGTCATTTTTATTTTCATCTGGGTTTTTTCTACCATTCTGACTATTATTTGAGGTGATTCATCAGCAGCCACAGCAGTGAAGTTATAATATACACAAACCGAAGCCACCCCTTCACATAAAGCCATTTTACATCACTCAACTGTACTTTCAGTCAAATTCCAATAATTATTTTTCTCAAACACTACGGTCTTATAGACTAGATTTCAGTAACACTCAACCACAGTGCACCAGTCTTGTATTTCTACCTCCGGTTATGTATCACATGGGGTTATTTAAATATGAAAGCGAATGGAAATACAACCGAACCCAAATGCACAAGAGGATCACAAAACAGCTCAAAACTCAAAGTTCTTCACTTGTTTGCGAAAGCTTTAGCCTCCAGCCAATCAAATTGAGTATTGTTCCCAGCTCAGGTTCGATTCCTACTGACAGAAAAAAGGCTTTGATACGCTCCCATCGGACAATGCCGGTGACAGCGGTGCCCGTGGGCTCAAAGGCCATTGATGTAACCGAGTGTCTGCCTCAGGATGCGGTTTCAGATGCCATCAGCGTATATTACAGTCGCCAGACGGGAATAGCCTTTAAAATCCAACAAGCCAACTCAAACATTCGCTTATCCCCACAGCAGTATGATTCGCCTCTAATTATCTTTAGGTAACACAAACAAGAGAGTACGACAATTACTAATTTAGCCAGGTTAAACGGCAACATTAGACCAAATGGACTTGTATTTGCTCAGGAGAGGACGATACGTTGAGCGAATGGCAGAACGGTAACTCTTTAAGGGTCAAACAGCGGAAAACTCTCTGGAAATCTATTTCACCAGATTGCACGATACAGAACCTTTGTTGGTTTATGTATCATGTGAAGCGATTCATCAAAGGAACCATTCATCTTTCATTGACACTCATACGGAGCTGTACATTGCAGCAAGATACTTTGAAATAGTGGCTATTCTGGTTACAATCCACTCAGACATCCTGACATGTAGATGCCTTTCTCAATATCTTGTGGATCTTTGCTGCATTTTTAAAATGTGGGGTGGTTTCTCTTTTTTTATTTTCTCTAATTGTTTTCATCCCTAGGTGTACCGTTCTGTATATTGGCATTTTTTTGTACAATAACTGGGTGAGAATGTAAAGGGGGGGGATTGTGCAGTAGTACTTTTATTTTCATGTGGGGAAACAGATGGAAGGTGCTTTACTGTGTTGTACCAACTCATTGTTAGTTGGTTCACTGAGATGGGATTCTACATGATGCACATGGCTATTTTTAAAGGGTCAGTTCATCAAAATTACAAACAAATACATGTTTTACCTCCAGTGGTATCTAGCCATGTAGGGACTCTTGGTTTATTTACTCAAGCTATCCTTCTTTGAGATGTCTATTTCCACTGTGGGGTTGGGGTGTGCAATATGATCATTTTGCGACCACAGCTATCGATGTATTACCACTGGGTGTTTTAACCATTTGTGGGTAATTTAGCCAATTCATGAGCAGGACTGTGTTATAGCAATATTGGATTTCATGTGATTTAGTCTAGTGATATTCTATGTTTTCTCACTGCCAACAAATCCTCATGAAAAGACCAAAACCAACAGTGCAATTGATTCTTCTTACAAGTACGGTCTGATACGCTATTCCTCGGTGACGCGGATTCTGGATTATAAACTCTAACATGGACACAAGAGAGACCATTACCATGAGCACATGTCGTTTATGTTGGGTAGATCCTGCAGACGGCACTGTGCACTGCCTCGCACGGCAGCTGCATTCTCCAGCGAGAATTACGGGATCACACATAACACGAAAATCCATCTCGACAGGCTTCAAGTAATGCGTTTGCTTCTGGTAAACCGGAGCACGGTCAGGAGTTACTGCAGGGCGGATTTTATGTGTGTGACCACACGACTGTTCTAAAGAAGAAAGCCCTCCTCAAGAGGTTAGATGCTGCTTACGTTATATCAGAATTAAAGAGTATTTCTTATATGACAGAAGAGCAAAGAACACTGAAGCCTTTTCTCGTTGAAAAGATGTTTTCGCTCTAAATTTGATTGACAGATGGGTCATCCAACCACCTGCCATGCATTTTTTCCAAACAGATTCCAATGACGTTAGTTTTGTATTAACTTAAAATAGTCCTCAACGAATGTCCTATTTCACCTATTTGAGGCTAAATTTCTATTATTTTGTAAATAAATAATAAATTCATGATTTAAGTGGCCTTGTGGACGGTAGAGAGGTAAGAAACTTACACTTTGGTCTTTTGATGGAATTTGCCGGTTATAAGATTGTATATGGATTCATACATATTGCCCACTGCTTCCATAGAGGGATCCACGAAACATGCATAGTTTTGCATAATTTGAAATAACTTTAAGTAGAGCAGGAAAATCCACTGGGAATCAACAACCAAATATACACTTAACTCAACGAACTGAAGTATTTAACTCTAAGAACTTTGTCGTCTTTCCCCCTTGAAATTAGTGCCAAGTTTCCAAGAAAACCTGGGATTTTGTAGTATTAAAAAAATGGTGTTACTGAAACTTTGACCCTTGCAAAGAAAATTGCATCAACCTCTGGTGTATTGTCTGGAGGCAGAAATCTCAATGATATCACAGAAGCCTGGTTCAATAAAAGGTGCCATCAGAGATGCTATTTGTTGTCATTTGGGTGAACTGAGCCTTTAACCTGCCTTCTCTACCTGTGACACATGGAGCGTCCCCTTCAGTCTGCTAACGGACAATACAGTGTAAGTGTGTCATGACTCTCACCTGAGGTTCAAGGACAAAAACAAGAAGAAAAAAAAATCTGTTTCTGTGTGAAAACATTTTGCTACAAAAGAACATAAAATATTGATGAATTCCTAACAACCAAACTGGCTCCTCTGTGCTTTCTCTTCTTGCAACGCCTCACACATGCACCGATTCCTCCACCTGCCTTGGATTACATTACTAATCGCATTATTGTTTGCCTTCATCCCCTGAGCTTGACGTGTTTCCTCACCGTTGCGAGTACAAAGGAGCTAAGGAGTGTCCTTTCTACCTCGCCGTCTTTGTTTACTGGTGGATGAGCCCAGGGTTTTCCTCCTGTGGTCCAGCTGCTGTAATCAGGCCAGTCGCTGCTGACTCACCTCAGCGATGCCCTTATTACAAATCACCGGTACACGGAGCTCCTGGCCAGATCCCATAATAAGGCCTTAATTCATATAATCTGTCAGGAAAGATGCATACGGCAGCACCGAGTAAATATAATCTCCACAGGGCCAAGCGGTGCGCGGTGAGACAGCGGTAGCACCTGCTGAGGGCTCAGGAGGGACTGCCTGTACGTATGGAGGAAGGTTGTCATCGTCGTCACGATGCAGAGGACGTTCCAGTCGAGGAAAACGCACTCTGCTGAACCGCGAAAGTAAGTGAGCCGCAACGTTCACAGAGGTGATGGAGTTACCGTCTTCTCGTTGCGTTTGTGTGAGCAGGTGAGAACATCGCAGTGCCGTTGAAACAACGCAGGACAACTTGCAAGAAGACATAACAACATGACAACATGTTCTAAATGCTTTTTCTTACTGTCTTTTTTTGCAGTGAAATAAACCAGAGAATTGAACAAAGAAATAAGCGGTCTTTCACCCAGAAGTTCTTTCCCAACGTGGAAGGAGAAGTCAACATTGATTTATTTGTCAAGTATTTCGTACCACGTAGTTATTTAAAGCCAACTATGTTTTCAATCCTAACTAAGTAGTTGTGTTCCATAACCCTATCCTATATAAACCTATCCAATATATCCATAACCCTATCCTATATAAGTTGGTTCCTGTGAAGACGGAACTTTATTTTGAAAAGCCTCTAAGCGTGTGACTAGTGGAAATTGGCTCGTGCTCCTGGGCTTTAGTCACTTTTTTGATAAAATATCATGCAAACCGTTTTTTTCTTTTCATGTTTATTTGGCATGGACAAATACTTATACATAGACAATTATTCATATTGCGCAATAATTATCCAGTGCAGTATCTCACCGTTCCCTGCAGTAGCATCCTAGTGGGCAACCTGTAACCATCGCACCATGTAGAGCCTGAGGGGCCACGGAAACATTGAAATATGGCAATTTTCTTTTTCTTTCTAAAATAGCCCAGATAATCACATTTTTACGTGTTTGGTATCTGCCTGTAAAGCGCAAAACAAAAGTGTTTTCTGTTGCTGAGCGTAGGATATTGGTTGTAGAGTAGAAACCTCTGGATTGCAGGTGTGCATTCCTCTGGTGAGATGAATATGCAACCTGAGACAAAATACCAACGTGTCTGCTCCGCAAAAAAGAAAAGATCAGTGATCGAATGAGTCACGATTATTGGGGAAAATTCTTAATGTCACGACCTGCTTATTCAGTATTCATGGCTTCAGCTTAAGCTAAAAAGGCATGGTGTGGGATCCGTTTTATTATCTGTTGGTGTCTCTGTTTGTCTGCAGCAGTGATTGGTCTGCAGTGATAAATCAGGTGCAGAGGTTATTTGTGTACATTTCCATTCCCTCCGCCCAGATGTTGCTCCTCTGCACAGAGAAATACATATTACATGAAACCATTCATCAGCAGTGCGACTTTTCTTCCATTTGACCGGCACAAACACCGTGCGACCTCCTGGTGCAGCATTATGCTAATGCTTATGTGCTATCGTTGGCTAATGACTCAAGTGACTGCAGTTTTGCAGGTGTTTGATCATCGATTAAAGTATTTCACAGAGACATTTTGACCTGATGATGGCGCTCGATAGAAGGTGAAGGGATCACCAAGGTCAGTGGGAAACATATTCATCCTCCACCCAAGCAGATAGAGGCTCCACCAGTCTGACGTAAACCCATACGCACCAGCATGAGACGCTCAGAGCAACTGGTGGAGGATGTAGAGCGAGAAAGTCACAGGACTTTCACCCAGGAGACCGCTGTGAGTGTTCCGTGAAACCAAGTCAATGTTCCCTTATTTTAGCAGCATTTCCACACTAGCAGCTCCCGCTGTGCATCTACCCATCAGCTTTTATCCCAACAGCGCTGTGCTGTCTTTTGTGTTACACAGGGAAAGCACTTCATTGGAGGTCATGACAAAAGCAAAGTTTGCTTTGGGTGACTCTCATATTCCCCAGAAGGTGGGTGTCCATTACAGGGAGCCCTCTGGAAGCAAACCATACCCTCCCTCTGCCTCATCGCCGCGCCCGTGGGGGATTCTTTATTCGCAGAATCCAATATTAATAATTTTCATTATTAAGAATGCCCGAGGGAGCGCGGGGCGGCTTGTTTATTTCACTGACAAAGTTGTCTGGCTGAAGAAAAGTTCATAATTTGAGCCTGCCAGAGTTTATTTGTCTCCGGTATTCCCTGGCTCCGTCGTAATAAGTATCTCGTCCGCTGTCACTCTCTCTCCCTCTCCGTAACAAGCAATCAAGTGATACCTGCTGGATGCTGGAATAATGTGTCACAATGCAATAAACTGGATGGCTATGAAATGCAATCACATCGCCACATTATGACATTACGCCATTTCTTCATGAAGGGGCCCCGTGTGGCATTAACTCGCAATATAACTCCAACCCTGATGGATTCATGCCTGACATTATGAATGAATACTATTGCAGTATTTTGAGTTATTTGCAGTAATTATGTTTGTCCACGATACAAGTAAAGCATTTAGAACTTAAAGTTACTAGAAGGAACTTTCATTGTGTGGCCAGATATGTCCCACAGGAAAAGTGAAGACCGGACTTCATTCATCAGGTGTTCATAACTCTGAATGAATGTGAGTGTTGGTCCAGGTCAATACATGTCAGGTGGAAGTTTTGGTTGAACGCAGATTTAATGAGCTTCACCCTGACCAGTGTAATGGAAATTAATTATCCTCCTCAATCTCCATTAGAGAAAACAAATGCGATGTGAAACACTTAAATGTCTTTAAGTATTTATTAAACAGAAACTTGGAAATAATTCAATTGAATGGGCAGAGCTCTCCCCCACAAATGGTTCGGAGGTCTGACCCGGAAAAATAGTTCACATGAGTTTTATACATCAACAATTATTCTTTGAAATGGTTCCCCTCCCCCCACGCTGCCAGCGTGCAGACAGGAGACCGTCCTCGTCACCCAGCTGGCGCCTGCCGCTTGGTCGCGGCCCTGAGAAAGAAAAGTGATAGCCAAAAGGAAGAAAACAAGAAAACAGAGGAATCCAAAACAATAGGAAGATACCCTTGCTATCATCCCAAGGATGGCTCGGTTCAGTCTGGGCGAACTGACCTCACCAAATGATCCACATGTTTCAGAATAATACCTTCTAAATAAAATCTCCACCACAACCAGCTACAACAATAATGCTGCTTAATGCGTCAAAAATAATAACGCTATATACTGTACTATATAATCATGTAATTGACTGAAATTACCAATTTTCACCTTGAGTACTTTTACTTTTCAAAGCTGTCCATTGAAAACAAATTCTCCAAAAGTACAGACTGAAGAATCAAATGTTCTACATGGGTTTGAAAGCTACTTCCTAGGCTACATACCTACAATAGAGATGCAACGAGGTGTTAGCAGTACGACTACGCTTTGGTAAGTTAAGTATTTGTTTTCCGATAAGGCTTCTGTACATTTGCTTGACTATACTTATTTACCTACAGATGTTTTTAATCCAGATGTTGCCGAGCACTCCCTGAATGTGTCTCAGGTTTCACCCTCACAGCTTTATTTCCGGTTTATTTGAGTTGAAATCAGATGAAGAGATTCACGAGTGACCGGACAGCCTTCCCCTCCATCATCCCTCTTCCCCTGCAGGCAGACGCTCTGCTCCCTCCCCTGTGGATGTGTCCTTCAGCACCTCCAGCTGCTCATATCTCCTACATGTCCAAGCTCAAGGACCAATGTGACGTTTGACCCGTTTGACATTTGGCACCGGGTTCCCTTCTGCCTGCCGCCGATAGCGGCGTCCTGAGAGCGTCAATACTCGCTGGTGCAGACTGCGATCTCGCGACTTGTAAAGCCCTTATCTCCATAAAACTAAAACATAAATCTCCCCGTCAAATAGCCTTATCAACAAACACACATTTCAATGAATTAAAGTCTGCTTGTGCGCTCGTGTTTTTCACGCTTTATCTCTTCGCACGGCTGCCAACTCGACGTTTAAATACTTGACAGCTGATCGTAACAAATCTGAGTAAAAATAAAAGCCCACATATATTTGCGTTGAGCTGAATTTACAGACAAGTGGATGAAGTAAAAGTGCAATTATTGCCACGCCGTTTTGAAAAATCTGTCGAAAGTCTTTTGAGTGACAGTGAAAGCAGCGGAAATCAGTGCGACGGCAGTTTGGTTTGAGAGAAGCAAAAAGGAGTGTTTGACAATCTGTGAAAGTTTGAGTATTAAAATGTTTGTATTGCAGCATCAAGATTCGATTGTCAAGCTTTCTGAATTGTGCAAAAAAACGTTTTACTCTTTCTTAAGATGTTTTCTTGCCTTTGAACATTTGATTTAAATGGCACATGGAAATGTCTTTAAATGGCAGCTGACATGAAAGAACTGTTCAGACTTCCCCAATGAGACGAAGCCGGCTGCTCTCTGAAGAGCTCGTGGCGAAACGTCTTGTTTAGTTTCACAACCTTTACTGCTTCTGTTCTCTGGAGGACAGCAGCCGTGAGCAGCGTCTCGCCAACGTCTGACCGACTTTATGGCTCCGGACCAGTTGAGGGAAATGTGCTCAATTAGCCATTCTTTTTTTGGGACACCTCAAAAGTTAACTTAAAACAATTTGAATTTGAATTGAACTATTTTAATTCCTACTATACTTTGGTATGCTCCGCCTCCACAACATTATAGAGTAAAATATTGTATTTTGTATGTTTATTGGACAGCTGTCGTAATTATTTTGAACATATATATTTGACTTGATATTTGTTCGGTTTTTATATCACATTTTTACAGAATAAATTGCACAACAATGTGTCGCTGGATCACTAACTCTAAATAAAACATTTCTTGTTTTATTAAAGAAAATGTTTTAAAAAAATCATTGTTCCAGAATGTGTTCATCTGGGGCCATACTGCTCTCTGTAATGAACTGACTAAGGACATATATGTTAATGTATCATTAACGACAACCCTTTCATAATAATATAACAGTCTGAAAGTGGCAACTCTGTATGATGAGCCTTTTACTTTTAATACCGTCGAGCTACTGTGAGGAACTTTCATTTATTTATTGATTTTTGGCGGCCCCTGTGGAGGAAAGCGGGACTATTTCCAAGCACCAGACTTCTGGTTCTCCGGTGCCTCCCTTCCCTGCAGCAGAAGGAGCAACACGGCCGCATCTCCAGCAGCTGCCAGGACGGTTTCAAGTTGCTTTTAATAA
The DNA here is from genome assembly GCF_910589615.1 of Taurulus bubalis. Taxonomy (NCBI): domain Eukaryota; kingdom Metazoa; phylum Chordata; class Actinopteri; order Perciformes; family Cottidae; genus Taurulus; species Taurulus bubalis. The sequence goes on along the minus strand of NC_136592.1, from coordinate 33,951,134 downwards.
AGTTGAATAGGTTTGAGTATTTTTTCTTCGTTTGTTATTTCTACTTTTTCAAAGGTATAGGACCTCACGTCTTCAATCACTGACCTGTCATATTGGCATTGCATCACAGTAATGTGCTTTGACTGGTTTTCAGTAGACATCGGCCAGATGTTGCAGCCTAACCCTCGTCACCTCCTGGTAAAGGTAACGCCATCTGCAGAATCATTGGTTGAAACGTGAGGAAAAGAAAGAAGATATTATCCGAGCCTTCATTCGAAAAGGAAAAAGTAATGTGATGCATTGATTCATGTCTGAGCTGCACCTCAAAGCAGCAGTGAGCACAGCTAGCAGCTAGCAGCAGTGAGCACAGCTAGCAGCTAGTAGCAGTGAGCACAGCTAGCAGCAGTGCGGTACAGCTAACAGCAGTGAGCACAGCTAGCAGTGAGCACAGCTAGCAGCTAGCAGCAGTGAGCATAACGTAGCTCAGTGTGACGTCTGAAGCATCTCAGCGGCTCACCTCAGCTAACCCCTTTGTAACAACATCGTGTAAATGTCGCCCAGTAAATAGAGGGGAGGAAGTGTGTGTGTGTGTGTGTGTGTGTGTGTGTGTTTAACCACACCATTTCTCACCGTGTCCCCCCCCACCGTCCCCGAGGCGACTGACATTCTCCTCCGTGTCGTCCAGCTGATCGGGATGATGAATGGGACTAAGTCGTTGCATCCCACTATAGCATATAGCATACAGCATATAGCATATAGCATACAGCATATAGCATACATCATATAGCACTATAACATAGAGCATATTGCATATAGCATAGAGCATATAGCACTATAGCATACAGCATATAGCATACAGCATATTTCATGTAGCATACAGCATATAGCATATAGCACTATAGCATACAGCATATAGCATACAGCATATAGCATATAGCACTCTAGCATATAGCATACAGCATATAGCACTATAGCATATAGCATACAGCATATAGCACTATAGCATACAGCATGCAGCATATAGCACTATAGCATACAGCATATAGCACTATAGCATACAGCATGCAGCATATAGCATATAGCACTATAGCATATAGCATACAGCATATAGCACTATAGCATGCAGCATATAGCACTATAGCATACAGCATATAGCACTATAGCATATAGCACTATAGCATACAGCATATAGCATATAGCACTATAACATATAGCACTATAGCATACAGCATACAGCATACAGCATATAGCACTATAGCATATAGCATACAGCATATAGCACTATAGCATACAGCATATAGCATATAGCACTATAGCATATAGCATACAGCATATAGCACTATAGCATATAGCATACAGCATATAGCACTATAGCATACAGCATATAGCATATAGCACTATAGCATATAGCATACAGCATATAGCACTATAGCATATAGCATACAGCATATAGCACTATAGCATACAGCATATAGCATATAGCACTATAGCATACAGCATATAGCACTATAGCATACAGCATATAGCATATAGCATATAGCATACAGCATATAGCACTATAGCATATAGCATACAGCATATAGCACTATAGCATACAGCATACAGCATATAGCACTATAGCATACAGCATATAGCACTATAGCATACAGCATATAGCACTATAGCATATAGCATACAGCATATAGCACTATAGCATATAGCATATAGCACTATAGCATACAGCATATAGCATATAGCACTATAGCATATAGCATATAGCATACAGCATATAGCACTATAGCATACAGCATATAGCACTATAGCATACAGCATACAGCATATAGCACTATAGCATACAGCATATAGCATATAGCACTATAGCATACAGCATATAGCACTATAGCATATAGCATACATCATACAGCATATAGCACTATAGCATACAGCATACAGCATATAGCACTATAGCATACAGCATATAGCATATAGCACTATAGCATACAGCATATAGCACTATAGCATACAGCATATAGCACTATAGCATATAGCATACATCATACAGCATATAGCAGGTAACCCCCCCACCCCTGTAATTGAGGAGGGAGCTTTTCTCTCTCAACAACAAGCATTATGAATATTTCATGGCACACTTTCAAGTAAATGGTCCGGGAAATAATCTCCATCCAGAGGATGTACTAACCCCGAAATGATATGTTTTCCATCTGCCAGGTAAGCACTCATCCTCTGGTTATGTCCTTTTGTTTGCCTTTACCACGAAGGGGAGGGGGAACTGGAGCGGAGGCCAGCGGCGGTTCACATTTACTCTGCTGCTTTTACTCAAAAGCGGGAAAACGAGCCAGGAAATGAATTTGAAGCGGTGTGTTTTGTTGTGTGCTCAGGTGACATGGGACATATATATATATATATATATATATATATATATATATATATATATATATATATATACATATATATATATATATATATATATATATATATATATATATATATATATATATATATATATATATATATATATGTATACCGTGAGGGAGAACATAAGAAGAGAATACTCTTCTTATGTTCTCCTTGTCATTCTCCCTCTCTTCTGTATCTCTATTTCACCGTATTATTGACAATCAGGCCTCGTTTATCTCAAGTAGAGTAGAGCTGAATGCAGTATTTGCTATAAAATATATACATATAGTCACAGAAATGAGGGGGGGGTAAAAAGGTTTAAAAAAATAGATGGAAACATACCTTTTTGTGTCACTGCCTGTTCAGTCTATCCAGCAGCAGCAGTCTGGTCCAGCCGGTCCTCTGAGGCGGCAGCAGAGGTTAGACGAGTAAAGCTGCCTGGACTTCCTGTGTCCTGCAGGCGTAAAGCCTCCGGCCGCCTGGAGTCCCTCTGGACGACCGGACCAACACAAAGGATGAGACGGAGGAACCGGACGTGACTGGAACTGGAGAGGTGGGGTTGCAGGTCTGGCTCTGACGGCCCAGAGGAGCGTGGTCTGCTGCTGTTTTACTCACGCATTCTAACGGAAATCGACTGAAGGCGCCGTGGTTATTTTATTTTCAAATTAATATTTACAGTCTTATTAATAGATGATATTCAAACTGCATTCCTGATTTATTGAGAGAAACCAAGCAGTTCTGTGTAAATCAGTCATGCAGAAACCTAACACCGCCCAAAGGAATGATACTCTGTGTCATGACCACATGTTCCTGTCAATGTGACAATTAGATTGAATGTTCAAGGTCACCCCATGGCCACATAATTGCAATTGCTTTATTTGTATTTTTTTAATGGTCCCTGACATGCTCATTGTTGACGAGGTACAATCCCTCCAATAAACACACTGGAAGCCAAAGGAGTGTTCTCTCTAACTAGCTTGCTTCCCCATTATTATTATTTCACCAGCGGTTTATAATAATAATTTTATAAAGCGCTTTTCTGAATACTCAAAGACACTTTACACAGGAATCATTCACACTGATGAGAGGAGCTGCCATGAAGGAGCCACATCAGATTATCTAACATTCATACACCGTAGAACAGCTACGGGAGACATGTAGGGTTAAGGGTCTCAAGGACACATCGACATGGGCTAGCAGTAGCCGGGGATCGAACCATCGATCCTCTGATTGAAGGACGACCCTGCTCACCACTGAGCCACAGTCGCCCCAGTTTATGACAGTATTCAGCAGCTAATGATAATCAGATAATGAAGAAAACCCAAATCGGTAACTAATGATACATATATGTGTGTGTGTGTACACACACACATGCATATGTGTGTGTGTACACACACATATGCATGTGTGTGTACATACACACACATATATACATACAGAAAACCCAAATCGGTAACTAATGATACACATATATGTATGTGTGTACACACACACGAGCACTTAGCACCACAGTTCACCCCGCTGTCCAGGTGGCGCTATACGTTTAGTTTCCTGGCGTCTGTGTGGATAATTAGTGCGGCGGTGCTTTCTTATTCCAAGGCACGCTGTGCGTCGTAGTTTTAGCTTTCAGGCTTAATAGATGTTTTTTCTCTCCTCAGCGGTCCAGCGGCAGCACTGGAGAAGTCTCTGCATGCAGCAATACGCATTAGCCGAGGTGGATACCAGTGATCAGTCCAAAAGCAGAACGACACTCGTGGGGCGCATTTCTAGGAGGTAAAGAAACATGTTCCTGCAACATCTACAAAGTTTTACATCAACAACACAAAACCAGATGGAAGCATCACTGTTGTAGTACCAAGTGTAGCTGCCTGGCCAGTGTGCGTCCAGCAGTCTGATCCAGCACTCGTCCCCTGAGACGGCAGCAGCGGTTCGGAGAAGCTTCCTGTGTCCTGCGGGCCCAAACCCTCCGGCCATGTCCGGAGTCCCTCTGGACGTCCTGTGCTGACCAACACAAAGGAGGAGATGGAGGGAGCCGGGGGAAAGTTAACTGCATTCCAGCTGCGTCATCGCTGACGTCAAGGGGCGCAGAGTTGGACTTTCACCAAAAGGAATTGCCCCACACTGACGTGCTCATTCATGCACTTTCTATAGCCGCTAATTGGAGTCCGGGGTCACGTTCCAGCTGCACCACCTTTATCGCTTTGAAAAAGGAGCAATAATCAAGGAGCTCTCTGCTCTGTAATTCTGCGAGGAGGGCGATGAATGTGTTAATCAACACCAGGGTCTCGCTCGCTGACTGATGACCGCCAGGAGAAAGACATTGTCTCATATGATTGTTGTTGTTGAATAGAGTCTACTGCAATTCAAAGTTTCACAACTGACCTTCAGTTCAGTTTCATTTTGTTAACTGTGTTTTTAAAGTGGACAATATCTGCAAAGAGCAATTACGATATTATTGTTCACAGGGCCAGTGGGTTGCATTTAGGGGGGGAATGGAATATAATGTTTATAACTGCGCTTTAATGAGTATATAATCCCCTGAAACTAAGAACCGTTGTCTTCTCGTTTGCTTAGAATGAACTTTTCATATCTGCATAGGGTCCTCTTCACAGAGTCTGCCATGTTGTGAGCTCTGGTAGATAATTTAATCATGATTACATTTGTTGAATGGTACACCCACAAAAGCGAGGTAAACACGGGCCGACATCTCCACAGACGACCGCCCCACACACACACACACACACACACACACACACACACACACACACACACTGTCAATGGGCGTGGCTTCTCCATTTGCTTCCTTGGCTCCCTGATCACTTCACTAGTGTCAAACTCAAGGCGACGGCTTTGCAGACCCGTTTCCAGTGGGTTTGCATGGGCAAAAACAAATCTGTGCTTTTATTTTGAAGGGGATTTTTTATGCAGTGGAGCGCCATCTATTCACACTCCTCAATGCTGCGCTCACAACACGCTTTACTGCATGAAACACGATGTGATCGTTCGCTTCATTACCGACTTTCATTTCATGTCTGTTAGAAAAGGCTGAAGCTATAAAATGTTTATGTGTTGTATTACCTCGTGTCCTTAAGATGTTTTTAAATGAGGGTAAAAGGTAATATTTCAAACAGTTTTTTTGTGTGTTGGCATACTGTGATATTCTGTACTTTACCATCTTTTCATTAAATCAATTTGAGAAGTTGAAAATGTTCTGTGCTTGTCATTCAGGGGGGATGGTGAGTCCTGCAGCAGACCAGTTGAACCAGTGCCCCAGACCAGTTGAACCACATGCATGTTCTTATTAGAGTTACGTCCTTCTCAACTGTGACACAAAAGCTTTGAACAAAGTGAATGACAAAATGTTTGATCTTAATCTTTGTTATTTCCTTCTGTTTTAAGTTTCTTCTAAATCTTTGATGGAGTAATGTGGGTTTCTTAACCCTAAGTTAAATGGATTTATGTCATAGTGACAGAACCCGACCCCCCCCCCCCCCCTCCCCCTCACACACACACACACACACACACACACACACACACACACACACACACACACACACAAACACACACACACACACACACACTCACACACACACACACACACACACACACTCACACACACACACACAGTCGACGTCAGGATGTTCTGTCCTGCAGCGGTGGCTTTCCTCTGTGTTTGCTGCCTTAATCCCATCTCCCCTGTGCTTTATCCACCTGCCTGCTCTCACCCTGCATTCCAAGCCACCTCAGCAAACCTCACCTTTCCCTCCTCGTCCCCCTCACCTTTCCCTCCTCGTCCCCCTCACCTTTCCCTCCTCGTCCCCCTCGCCTTTCCCTCCTCGTCCCCCTCGCCTTTCCCTCCTCGTCCCCCTCGCCTTTCCCTCCTCGTCCCCCTCACCTTTCCCTCCTCGTCCCCCTCGCCTTTCCCTCCTCGTCCCCCTCGCCTTTCCCTCCTCGTCCCCCTCGCCTTTCCCTCCTCGTCCCCCTCGCCTTTCCCTCCTCGTCCCCCTCGCCTTTCCCTCCTCGTCCCCCTCACCTTTCCCTCCTCGTCCCCCTCGCCTCTTCCTCCTCGTCCCCCTCACCTTTCCCTCCTCGTCCCCCTCGCCTCTTCCTCCTCGTCCCCCTCACCTTTCCCTCCTCGTCCCCCTCACCTTTCCCTCCTCGTCCCCCTCGCCTCGCCATCCCCGGGCCCTCGCTCCACACACTCCTTGTCCGCTGCATCTGCCAGCTGGCTCCTTGTGTATTCCAACTCCACCCCACAATAAATCCCCTTTATTATCATCTACAGCTGAGTCCGTGTCTTTGAACAAAGCCAGTGTTGACACAGTCGTAACCCGTCTAAACCCGTTAAACCCGTTAAAGTCCTCGATTAACATCCTCGGTTAAAGTCCTCGATTAAAGGTCTCGGTCAAAGTCCTCAGGAAACGGAAGTCGAGAGCGTCTTCGGCTTTGGGCTAATGTAATACTATAATGGGCTAATATAATATTATAATGGGCTAATGTAATACTATAATGGGCTAATGTAATACTATAATGGGCTAATATAATATTATAATGGGCTAATGTAATACTATAATGGGCTAATATAATATTATAATGGGCTAATGTAATACTATAATGGGCTAATGTAATACTATAATGGGCTAATATAATATTATAGTGGGCTAATGTAATACTATAATGGGCTAATGTAATACTATAATGGGCTAATATAATACTATAATGGGCTAATATAATACTATAATGGGCTAATATAATATTATAATGGGCTAATGTAATACTATAATGGGCTAATGTAATACTACAATGGGCTAATATAATATTATAATGGGCTAATGTAATACTATAATGGGCTAATGTAATACTATAATGGGCTAATATAATACTATAATGGGCTAATATAATATTATAATGGGCTAATGTAATACTATAATGGGCTAATGTAATACTATAATGGGCTAATATAATACTATAATGGGCTAATATAATACTATAATGGGCTAATATAATATTATAATGGGCTAATGTAATACTATAATGGGCTAATATAATATTATAATGGGCTAATGTAATACTATAATGGGCTAATGTAATACTATAATGGGCTAATATAATACTATAATGGGCTAATATAATACTATAATGGGCTAATATAATACTATAATGGGCTAATGTAATACTATAATGGGCTAATGTAATACTATAATGGGCTAATATAATACTATAATGGGCTAATATAATATTATAATGGGCTAATGTAATACTATAATGGGCTAATATAATATTATAATGGGCTAATGTAATACTATAATGGGCTAATATAATATTATAATGGGCTAATGTAATACTATAATGGGCTAATGTAATACTATAATGGGCTAATATAATATTATAATGGGCTAATGTAATACTATAATGGGCTAATATAATATTATAATGGGCTAATGTAATACTATAATGGGCTAATGTAATACTATAATGGGCTAATATAATATTATAATGGGCTAATGTAATACTATAATGGGCTAATGTAATACTATAATGGGCTAATATAATATTATAATGGGCTAATGTCATACTATAATGGGCTAATGTAATACTATAATGGGCTAATATAATACTATAATGGGCTAATATAATATTATAATGGGCTAATGTAATACTATGATGGGCTAATGTAATACTATAATGGGCTAATGTAATACTATAATGGGCTAATATAATATTATAATGGGCTAATGTAATACTATAATGGGCTAATGTAATACTATAATGGGCTAATATAATATTATAATGGGCTAATGTAATACTATAATGGGCTAATGTAATACTATAATGGGCTAATATAATACTATAATGGGCTAATATAATACTATAATGGGCTAATATAATATTATAATGGGCTAATGTAATACTATAATGGGCTAATGTAATACTATAATGGGCTAATATAATATTATAATGGGCTAATATAATACTATAATGGGCTAATATAATACTATAATGGGCTGCTAGCAAGCCGCACCACATGAAGAGATGTGTGTTTGGAGCTCAGAGGGCTGAGGTCTTATTCATTCAAGGGTGAAAACCTGTAAAGTTTCCCTTCCGTCCACCTCTTGATCTGACAACATTCTGCAGCCAGTAGTTAGTTTTACTACTTTTTATGACATAACCTTTATGAGTTTTGACAAGATACTCTACTGTGACATTTGATGACAAAGTCGCAATTACAATAAATGGATTCAAACGGACGCCATTAAAACTACATAATGATGTTGATTTGAAAAAACAAAACTATACTTTGCTTTGACAGGTCTATCCGCCAGACGACTCCGTTTCACCCGTGAGTTCTCAGTCCAGACGCTGAAGATGCTCGATGCGGTTCACTGGGACTCAAAGACAACAATGTGATTAACCTCCATCACGTCCTTGCACTCAACTCCGATAATCAATATGTTCCTGCATGAGAGGTCAGTCCCGCCTCTCCGTTGCGTGAGGAAGGAACAATTTGTGATTGGAATATAAATGTTCCCTCACCATCACCACCAAAAAAACATATATTTTTAAACAGTGTAAACCTTCACAAATTCTATTTTTAATCTTTGACTTTGTTATTATCATCTGTAGCGGTTATTAACAGCCAACACTGGTTCCAATGAGCCTTTCCTAAACTTAACAAGTCCAACAACGGACCACTGTCTAATATTTGCACTGTGTTTGTAGAGCTAGAACATACTGTATGTCACAATGAGAGGAAACATTCTCCGGTCTCCTTTCATCAACTTCACTTGAACTCTGGAATCCAGCTGTTCATGATTTTCCGTCTCAAAGTGAGATATTAAATTATTGATTGACAGCACTAATGGCATTGCACATCTGCCTTTATTCTCCCTTTTTCCTTCAGAAAAAGGTTTCCCCGGCAGCTGAGCATTAATGGTGCATGCGGGGCAGAAACCACGGGAGGTGAAGAGGGGGGGGGGCATCAATAATGCCAGTAATGTGAAGCGTTATCCTCCAGCAGTCTACAGGGTTTAGCTCTAGTGTACTTGCTGTGTCTTTATTTTCTACAAAGCAGCTTTTCCCTCCACCAGTTCTCAGTGGTGAAAACATCGCGGTGTTTCGGGTAACCGAGTCAACCTTTCTTCAAACCGAAAGGAGCAGGTCACATTTGGATTTTAGAGGCTTAATGGAGGCATAATGCTCTCAAGTAAAAAGTTCAGCATTTCCTGGCAGAACTGGGACAAATGCAGAGGAAAGCATTATTTTGGCACACTGTGAGCGACCCGAAGGAACTAAATTATTGCTTCAGCTGTGTGCTATTTACAGACTTACGTGTGTGTGTGTGTGTGTGTGTGTGTGTGTGTGTGTGTGTGTGTGTGTGTGGCGGGGATGACAAAAAATGGCCTGGAAGGATCCATTTAAATGATGCTAGTTAGCTCTGCCAGCTAAGCCATTTATCAAAAGGTCAATCCAGACTCTCATCTGAGGCTGTTCAAGAACATCAATGACAAATTAGCACTTGGTGTTGTTGAAGAAAACAATCGATTCTTCAATGAAGCAGGTGGAAGGTCTCAAAATGCCGAATAGGAGCGCTAATGAGCAACGAATTTAAAAGTCAAAGAGTTTTCTCTGGCGTCGTCACAAATGAACCTATAAGCAAACGACACTGTGGGAACGGTGGAATATAATTATATTGATTTATATGGCTTTTTATTTATATCAGCTTTTGTGGCAAGGAGATGTCTGACACGTCTTTGAATGGGATTGACTGCTTACTAAACCCAGCAGATTGAATGTGGCTGCAGCCAACTGAAGGTCCTCTGCAGCCGACTGAAGGTCCTCTGCAGCAGACTGAAGGTCCTCTGCAGCCGACTGAAGGTCCTCTGCAGCCGACTGAAGGTCCTCTGCAGCCAACTGAAGATCCTCTGCAGCCGACTGAAAGTCCTCTGCAGCCGAATGAAGGTCCACTTTCAGCTCTCAGCTTCAGCATGATGTGCAACGTGTAGCCACTAATTAGATGGAGACAACCGTCACATGGAGCTAGCATTAGCGTAATTAGCCAGCTAGCTGCAGCTGACTAAATTGGCCGGCAACAGTTGTTATTTCAGTCGGCAAAATCAAAGCTAGAAATGAGACGGCTGCTTTTCTTGTACCGTATCCGAAATGAGCTTTTGCAGTATATCCTCCACTTTGCACCGAACGAAAGGCTTAGCAACAGTGATCAGCGAAGAGGTTTTTCTTCTCAAAGGATTTGGGGAAAAATATGAGTGTACACGAGAAGTCCGGGTTTACTATTTACAGAATGCCCTCCACTAACCTACTTGCTGTTGAATCAGTGGCAACAGAGATCAAACAAACCGAAGGGCGGAAACCTTCCACTCCAAGTGTCATGGCATCGTTGGTTTCTGAGCCCACGGCCCCCCGGACCCCCGGCCCCCTGGCCCTCCGGCCCCCCGGCCCCGGGAGTGCATCTCTAGACTCGAAGGCTCTTCCCCACCACTGCTCTTCATGAAATAAATAAGAATACATTGAACTGCATGGCCCTGTCTTATACAAGCATAGTGATGGTGCAGCGGGGGGGAAGAAATATTGCTCTTTTCCCCCATAGAGTGAAACTCCCGGGTGTTTTACTGAACTCGTGACGGAAAGGTCAGGTTCACAGGAGCAGAGCTGCAAGGACAGCGAAGAGCGAAGCTTTCCACCAGAAAGAGCTTCGCAGTGCAAAGGTAGAATGATCCTATGGGGTGGGAGGGTCAGTCTGACTGCACATTCCACAATATGTGGGGAAAAAGCACAAAAAAACATAAATATTGACACCTGCAAAGGGTGAAACGCAGCCCTCCCTGTGCGATGTACTGACATTGGGTAACTGAAGCACATTTATAAGGTGTTGTCAAATAAAGCTTGTTTATTTCAGGATGCAGTGACAGTTGTGTCACGATAAATAAATAAGTAAATAAAGCTCCCCCACATGTCATATTTGAAAATACATTAGAGTTCAATAATCAATGAAGTTATGCTGCTGCAGCTGGTGCCTACCTGTGCACGAGTCTCTCTTAACGGGGGATTGCTGCAGATACTAAATGAACCAAAAAAAGCCATTAAAGCCATTAAGTACATTTTATCTGTGCCACAGAGGTGTTTATTGTGTTTATTGGTTATTGGTTAACTCATCATGTCAGGGGCTCACACCTCACAGGCGACACATTGGCCTCAAGCGCATTGACACTTTGCCACATTGATCACGTGAACGGGGCCAGATAGCGGCTGCAAATGACCTGCAATCCATGGTGTTATCAGCAGCAATCCATATCTTGTGAATTGGGCCTTCTGTATAGAATCAGCTCAGCACAGCAGGGGGTGCCGGCAGTACATTGGACCCACGAAGGCAGTTTGCTTCTGCTTATGCAAATGAATGTCCGCTTGTACTTAGCTCCACCCTCGATTTCGACGGCCATATAACAAGATGGCGATGGCAAAAATGCCAAACTCACTGCTTCAAATCTTTTAGTCCCCAAACCAACGAGTGAAGTCACGCTGATTCGGACCACTTCCCATTTCCAGTTCATGCTGTACAGTTAGCATGAACAGAATGAGCCACAATGACCAAACACACTCAGAAAAGAGCCAAAGGAACTAACACAAGTAAAACACAACGTGAAAAACAGGATTCTCCCTTTGATTCATCACCGGGAGACTTTTCAAATTATCAAACTATTGTTGATATAATAGATTTGGATTGCGTAATAAAGAAACCTCAAAACGCACACAGAACATATTGTTTGGTCCTTGAATGCAGCGTCAACACCGGAGATCCGTCTCCGTCTCCCTTTGACGTCTCACACATTAAGTCATGCTGACAGCGTGACCTGACCGGGTACAGCAGAGTGTGTGTTGGCCGTGAGGGGAAATGAATTCACACCCATTTCTCCTCCGTTGTCTCTCAGCTCACCTCTTTGATCTTTTTGACTCTGATTCCACACGCCACGGGCAGCGGAGTCTTTTTTTTCATCAGATTTCCAAGGATGAGAGGAAATATCTTTCTTTTTGAATAGATATTCTTCTCAGACTGCTGGTGGACTGGAGCCGTGCTGGGGCTTCACATCACAGAGGATCCTGTGAGTTATGATATGGGGGCGTGACCTCTCGGGCAGCCGCTCTAAACGTGAGGTATTGTCGGAGTGGAGAGACAGCAGGTTCAGATGGTCATCTTGGATTTAGATTAAAAACTGCCGTGTGGTGAGGATGGATCAAATCGAGACATCCAGCCTTTCAAAATAAAATGTGAATCTTGTTTTCTTCTTCCTTTGTCCACATTACGTCTTTGCGTTCATTGGACTTGAAGGATAAAGATTCAACAGTCGAAACTAATTTGTCTGCTGCCCCGGATCCCGGGAGACACGGTGAATAAAAAGCCACCGTGTGACAGTAACGTCTGTCAGGTGACATGTTGTGAGGGTTTTCTCTCTGACTCTTCCATCTCTTCCTGTCGCCGTCAGCTGATTGACAGCGAGCGAGCAGTGCTGTAATATATATTGTTTTAAACAGGAAGGAAACATGTTTATTCTGTTTGTAGCTTTTGCTAAAGTTCATTTAAAATTCCCCAGATTCCTTTTAGGGAAAAAGATTGGTGAAACAGATTTTGCATTTCTTTTTTTACATCCATAAGTTGTTTTGTTTCCCACAGCAAGACTTTGCTGATGAAAGACGTCCCTTTGGAGCGAGCAAAGCTGTAAGAATAAGGAGGAAAATAGTAGAAAATAGCAGGGAGCTGGTTACTGTGTTCCAAAGGTCTTAATTCATTAAACAGTCAAACTCCAGGGGTTGCAACAGTTTTTTCAGATCATTATCAAAATGTGTATTTAAAGGTGCTAAATTGGGTAATGGAACATATCTGTTGCCTCCCGACGGTTCTCTCCATGGTGACGGCAAGAAGATAACAGCGCAAAGCAATGCAACAGTGCTAACGGAGCTAACGCCATTAGCTCAAAGAGGAGCTGGAAGGGGTGAGGACTCCGAATACACTGCCGCCTTCAAAGGAAAACCACTCAGGAAACAAAACCACTAAATTGTGTTGAGAAAAGGTCGCTGCGTGGGTCAGAACACGTCTGGAGTCTCCTGGGTGAGAGACTGATTTTTTCAAGTGGACTTTACTTTCCTCTTAAAATAATGCACAGAGTGTTGAGCAGAGAACCTGGAAGCTTCTTCTAAAGTCACGAATAGGAGCAACAATATCTCCATCCATTGCCTATAGTTGTGTTTTCCTCCCCTGTTTCCTTTTTGTGGGCGTGGCTTCTATCTCCCTCTCCCCCCCCCCTTGGTTGAATAAAGATGATTCATTTGGTCCAAGCTGCACACCTGTAACCCGTACCCTGTAACCTGTAACCTGTAACCTGTACCCTGTAACCTGTAACCTGTAACCTGTAACCCGTAACCCGTACCCTGTAACCCGTACCCTGTAACCTGTAACCTGTAACCTGTAACCCATACACTGTAACCTGTAAGCCGTAACCTGCAACCTGTAACCCGTAACCTGTAACCCGTAACCTGTAACCTGTAACCCGTAACCCGTAACCTGTAACCTGTAACCCGTAACCCGTACCCTGTAACCCGTACCCTGTAACCTGTAACCTGCAACCTGTAACCCGTACCCTGTAACCTGTAACCCGTAACCTGTAACCCGTACCCTATAACCCGTACCCTGTAACCCGTACCCTGTAACCTGTAACCCGTAACCTGTAACCCGTACCCTATAACCCGTACCCTGTAACCTGTAACCTGTAACCCGTAACCCGTACCCTATAACCCGTACCCTGTAACCTGTAACCTGTACCCTGTAACCCGTACCCTGTAACCTGTAACCTGTAATCTGTAACCCGTACCCTGTAACCCGTACCCTGTAACCTGTAAATCCTACCCTGTAACCCGTAACCTGTAACCCGTAGCCCTTAACCCGTAACCTGTAACCCGTACCCTGTAAGCCGTAACCTGTAACCTGTACCCTGTAACCTGTAATCTGTAACCTGTAACCCATACCCTGTAACCTGTACCCTGTAACATGTACCCTGTAACCTGTAACCCGAAACCTGCAACCTGTAACCCGTACCCTGTAACCTGTACCCTGTAAGCCGTAACCTGTAACCTGTAACCCGTACCCTGTAACCTGTACCCTGTAACCTGTAATCTGTAACCTGTAACCCATACCCTGTAACCTGTACCCTGTAGCATGTACCCTGTACCCTGTAACCCGTACCCTGTAACCTGTAACCCGTACCCTGTAACCTGTAACCCGCAACCTGTAACCTGTAACCCGTACCCTGTAACCTGTACCCTGTAACCCGTAACCTGTACCTTGTCACCCGTACCCTGTAGCCCGTAACCTGTAACCCGTAACCTGTAACCTGAAACCTGTAACCCGTAACCTGTAACCTGTACCCTGTAACCTGTAACCTGTAACCCGTACCCTGTAACCTGTAACCTGTACCCTGTAACCCGTAACCTGTAACCTGTACCCTGTAACCCGTAACCTGTACCCTGTAACCTGTAACCCGTAACCTGTAATCTGTAACCTGTAACCTGTAACGCGTACCCTGTAACCCGTAACCTGTAACCTGTAACCCGTAAACTGTAACCCGTAACCTGTAACCTGTAACCTGTACCCTGTAACCTGTACCCTGTAACCCGTACCCTGTAACCTGTAACCTGTACCCTGTAACCCGTAACCTGTAACCTGTAACCCGTACCCTGTAACCCGTAACCTGTAACCCGTACCCTGTAACCTGTAACCCGTACCCTGTAACCCGTAACCTGTACCCTGTAACCTGTACCCTGTAACCCGTACCCTGTAACCTGTAACCTGTACCCTGTAACCCGTAACCTGTAACCTGTAACCCGTACCCTGTAACCCGTAACCTGTAACGCGTACCCTGTAACCTGTAACCCGTAACCTGTAACCTGTGACCTGTAACCTGTAACCCGTACCCTGTAACCTGTAACCCGTACCCTGTGACCCGTAACCTGTAACCCGTACCCTGTAACCTGTAACCCGTACCCTGTAACCCGTAACCTGTAACCCGTAACCTGTAACCTGTAACCCGTACCCTGTAACCTGTACCCTGTAACCCGTAACCTGTACCCTGTAACCCGTACCCTGTAACCTGTACCCTGTAACCCGTACCCTGTAACCTGTAACCTGTACCCTGTAACCCGTAACCTGTACCCTGTAACCTGTAACCCGTAACCTGTAATCTGTAACCTGTAACCTGTAACGCGTACCCTGCAACCTGTAACCCGTAACCTGTAACCTGTAACCTGTAACCTGTAACCCGTAACCTGTAACCTGTAACCTGTACCCTGTAACCTGTACCCTGTAACCCGTACCCTGTAACCTGTAACCTGTACCCTGTAACCCGTAACCTGTAACCTGTAACCCGTACCCTGTAACCCGTAACCTGTAACCCGTACCCTGTAACCTGTAACCCGTACCCTGTAACCCGTAACCTGTACCCTTTAACCTGTACCCTGTAACCCGTACCCTGTAACCTGTAACCTGTACCCTGTAACCCGTAACCTGTAACCTGTAACCCGTACCCTGTAACCCGTAACCTGTAACGCGTACCCTGTAACCTGTAACCCGTAACCTGTAACCTGTAACCTGTAACCTGTAACCCGTACCCTGTAACCCGTAACCTGTAACCCGTACCCTGTAACCTGTAACCCGTACCCTGTAACCCGTAACCTGTAACCCGTAACCTGTAACCTGTAACCCGTACCCTGTAACCTGTACCCTGTAACCCGTACCCTGTAACCCGTACCCTGTAACCTGTAACCCGTAACCTGTAATCTGTAGCCTGTAACCTGTAACGCGTACCCTGTAACCTGTAACCCGTAACCTGTAACCTGTAACCTGTAACCTGTATCCCGTAACCTGTAACCTGTAACCTGTACCCTGTAACCTGTACCCTGTAACCCGTACCCTGTAACCTGTAACCTGTACCCTGTAACCCGTAACCTGTAACCTGTAACCCGTAACCTGTAATCTGTAACCTGTAACCTGTAACGCGTACCCTGTAACCTGTAACCCGTAACCTGTAACCTGTAACCTGTACCCTGTAACCCGTACCCTGTAACCTGTAACCCGTACCCTGTAACCCGTAACCTGTAACCCGTACCCTGTAACCTGTAACCCGTACCCTGTAACCCGTAACCTGTAACCCGTACCCTGTAACCTGTAACCCGTACCCTGTAACCCGTAACCTGTAACCCGTACCCTGTAACCTGTAACCCGTACCCTGTACCCTGTAACCTGTAACCCGTACCCTGTAACCTGTAATCGCTGGCAATGAACATCTTAGATCTGTGTTAAAAAATGGAATATAAAAAAATAAAAGTGCAATCGTGAAAATCACATCCTCTCAGGCGGAAAGAGGGAAATGTGTATGTAAATAACTTGGCTTGGGTTTATTCATATTCTTTTTTTAAATTTAACAATGTTTCTCTGAGCATTTCATGACTCATCACCAACTGCAACGCTGCTGCTACATTATTTTTAGAATGCACCGCTTTTGTGCACTTTCTGTACATTGCTCCGGATCGTACCAGCCTCTTCCTCCTCATCTTCCTCCTCCTCCTCCTCTTCCTCTTCCTTCTACCCCCCCCAGCAGCATCAATACGTCCTTCCCACTGTCTCTGTCTCCTCATTTCTCTCGCTCTGACCTCCCGCTACACCAACCTCTCCGGTCTCACAGTCAGACAGATAATCGATGTGGCTCGGCGTCCCAAACCTTATTGACTTTTAGTTTTTAGTTTTTTTTCAGGAAGACTCCATAAAGAGTCATCAGGGAGACTCTGTCACTGCCTGTTCCATCCCCTGGCATTAAAACCTCCTTCGCTGGAAGGCAAGAGATGCAGACGGCGAGCGCCGCCCGCACGACCGCCGCCCGCACGACCGCACGACCGCCGGAATACCAAATAACGGGGAATTGAGACGCCGGTGCCGGTTTCCACTCGCGAGAGAGACGAGGTTCATCAGCGTGTGAGAATACAAACACTGAGGGCCTTCTGGGGTTTTTCTTTGGTGGGAGGAGGGTTCTGTGATGCTGCAGGATATTTAGATGACTTCACATGATAAGCAGCAGGGAGAACTGCGTAGAGCAAGGAACTGTCAAGGTTGTTGGGCGGACGTCTTTGCACAGTGGTCTTTTCCTGCCGAAGACCACTGGAGGACAAAAGGTCCCTCCAAATGTTTAATTTGAAGGGAAATTTGGCTTTTCAATGCACACATACTCTATATTCTCATTTAAAAGCCAGTACTCGAGCCAATAAAGGCTGGTCCCTCATATTATAAACTGGTTTTGGAGATGGTTTTGGAGATTTAGGTGAATTCAGCAAAATGTACATTCCCACAAAACTAATTCCGTCAGTCGACAAGGAGAGGAGGGATGTGTCCTTTGAGCTGCAAAGCTTTTAATGTGAAACATCTGTGCGGCTTAGTGGGAAGCTTTTCAGTGTCAATGATGGTATCTTAACAGCAAGAAGAAGAAGGCAAAGTAGAATAATCCGCAATGAATTAATGAGTGATGACATTATAAATACTGTACATGCATAACAGCAAACATGTGTGCAGGGCTGGATCACTGACCAGGCGGCAACCTCCACTTCTGATTAAGCCAAAGCAGATGTGCCTTAAAGCTGCATTCTCTCTCCTGACCACCAGGGGGTGACTCCTCTGGTTGTATAGAAGTATATGCTTCATGTGTTAAAGCTAGGGGGGACTCCTCTGGTTGTATAGAAGCCTGTGCTTCATGTGTTAAAGCTGCATTCTCTCTCCTGACCACCAGGGGGTGACTCCTCTGGTTGTATAGAAGTCTATATAAATGACTCTACTTCTCTTGATGTATTCCCTCAGTAAACATTGTAAACATGAGTTTATGTCTCAATCTCTAGTTTCAAGTCTTCTTCAATACAGCATGATGTTCATTTAGTGAATGATGCTCATTTAGAGTCAAACACACGTAAAGAAGGGCGTGGCTACCTTGTGATTGACAGGTCACTATCGCGCCGCCGTGGGATCAAGTGGATCCCCTAGAAGAGGCAACGCGTTGAGGAGGAGAGGATCATCTTAATTTGCCTCGGCGAGAGGCGAGCTGCTCCATCGAGGCTCTTCTAGAGAAGGATGCTCCGGTGCAGCGGGTGGAAGTCGTTGTCGTGGCGATGCGTGACGCCTCAGGAGACCAGTCCTCCATCGCTACTTCCTTTAATTTTATTCCTCTTTTATTTTTCCTTTCCTTCCAATTTCAGCTCACGACGATGTTCACACAGACACGATGATTCACATGTGCTTGATTTAATAGTCATGAAATACAATCATCTCTGCAAATTAAAGTTGAAACAGAGCAGGAAAAGTTTGTATATATATATTAAATATATATATATAATATATATATATACATAAACACTTTGTGTTATTCATACTGGACTTTGAATGACCTCGTTTTAGCCTCAATGCATGAAATCAATAACTTTCTTTTTTTTCAAATTCAAATGTTTGATTTATTGGATTTGAATAAAAAAAGACGACTTCTTATATTATAAACCTGCAGGGCTCACCAGTCCAGTTATGAGCTTCCAAAGCCCTGATGGATTAGTTTATACCTGTTTTTTGTTGGCAAGCGGCGTGATAAGATTACTGTGTACGCCGGGGCAATATATGGATCCAAAAATATACAACGTATTGTAATATTTTATACCAGCTATACAAGGGAGGGATGGTCACAGCTACGGTATCGCAGGAAGCTTCAGAAAATCATTACTCGTTTGGGGCTCGCCGGTCCCTGAGACAGTAATCCATACGGTAATATCTTTTTATTAACGCCCACAACAGAATCCCATCGATGCTAAATCTAGTCCAGCCGATTGGAGACTGAGATGCAGCTCGATAGGAGTTGAGCTGAACTTTACCACAGCGCGTCTCTGTTCTTCGATACCGAAGGCAGCCTCCAGCCTGAAATGGATCTGTGTTCATCAATAGTTCGCTCTTGCAGGAATAGATCAGTCGTTAATCATTTAGCAGCAAAAGGCAAAGAAAAAAGGCAGATTACACAAACATCACGTGAGGAAGAAGTCATGACTTTTACAAAGGGGTTGAATCTTTGGTCTCCCTTTAAAAAGGTATGAAAATAAAGAATTAAAGGCTAGTCATCTTTGTCCATGGAATTGTGGGGTATAACTCCTAGTTCTTAATGTTTTCTCTCATGTTGCTAAATTACTGTAAATGAGAAACTATATTTTTATAATGTATATATTGCAAAATACTACTTCATGAATTTTCTTTGCCACTTTTAGCGCAATGAACATAGTTTCATGAATACGTCACTAAACACTAAGAAAATATGTTAAAACTAAAATAGTAACTTCATAGAGTACTTCAAAGATGTCCGTGTGTATACTTACAACTGCATTGCATTACAATGTTTACTGTTTTATTTATAGGATCACACACTGACTTTATATATTTTTGGGGTGAGTGTTGGACCATTTCATGCCGTGCCGGCCGGAGTGGAGCGACCAGATCAAACCTGCTTTAACAAATCTTCTCTGGCTGCTGCAGTCGCTGCCAAGGCCAAAGCCTGCAGCCTTTGGGAGGAGGAGGAGGAGGAGGAGGAGGAGGAGGAGGAGGAGGATAATCGGAGCGACCGCCACTGAGCGCTGAGTCCAGTTAAAACACGCGGTGTGACCCGCAGACATATCCGAGTGAGAGATTATTCCAGACAGGAGAATCAAGTTGGACAAGGACACAACTTCTTTTGTGTAGTTGTCAAGAAAGACGAGGACGAGTTATAAGTGTGTTCGTTTTCTATATGAAGGTTAGTCTTTCTGAGGAAGAATAAATGTTCTTCTATAAAGCATCTGGTGTACAAGTTAGTTTTTTACTTCTTTTACTTCATCATAAAATAAAACATGTTGTGTAACCATCATGATCCTTATTGTTTAAAAAAAGATGTATGTCATTTTTGTTGCAATATATTCTTTATATATGTTGTGTTCTAAATAGTTTTTTCTGTGTACAACACACACACTTAAGTCATTTTAACCCAAATGACGATATTTTCCAAAACATAACTCAGTAGTTTTCTTGCCCTAAACTAAGTTATTTCCTGTGAAGATGACAGTTTATTTTGAAAAGATTGTATGCGTAACTAAAGGAAGTTGACGCTTTCGTGGGAAAACGTGCGAAACATAAGGAGTAATTCTTTGTAAGATATCGTCCCACGTATGAGGACCCACAATGACAAGCCAACGTCTGGTCCACCCACACAAACACAATCCAGCCACACAATTGCGTAGAAACTGCCAATCTGGCAAAAGTTCTTGGTACGGTGTCAACCAATTAGGGGCCACCAGGAAATGCACACTTCCCACCGCCGCTGGACGCACACAGACTGAAGGCAGCGCGTGTTTCCGTGAAAAAAGAAAAGGTACTTTTCTGTCTGTAGAGACTGATTTATGTAAGAGAATCAACATTAATACACACAGCACAGCAATACAGCATATGTTTTATTATGTATTCCACTCTCCACTGCTTCTAGAGCAGCATCATGTCATCCCCCACATGGCTAAATTCCTGAAAAATAAATCCCATAATTCTCAACTGAAATTGTTATGTTCAGTGCTAACTAGCAAAGTTAGCATGATAGCACACCAAGATGGTGGCCATGGTAAACACACCTGCTGATGGCATTCAGTTCAAAGCAGCGCTGCCTCAGAGCATGGATGCTCCCGTCTTAGACACAGACTTTACAGTTCTCTCTCACCCTGAGTAAATGGAAGTAACTGGTTTCAGTAATTATATTTGCTTTTATATTTTTGTGACAGATGAGTAATGCGTTACAATTGGGGGGACTCTAATGGAGGTGACACCCACTGAGCCAGCAGGCCTGAGAGGTCTTCAGTGTTCCTCCAACCTTCTGATATCATGCAAATGCAGCAATTACTATCAATTAATTTGATCGAGGCATTGGAATTCATAACTGCGCCGACTTTATTGAGTCTGCCTTGCTCATCTCGCCACCAAGCGCTCAGTGCTCTTCAGGAGGTTTCTTTGGAGGGTTTGCGTTCCTTGCTCGAGAGCGCAGTCTCCGAGAGGAGGTCACGAGTCCTGCGGTCAGACGGCGGCGCGACACCAACGCCGGGACACTGTTGGCGCTGCGCCGCCGTCTGACTCGGCATCTCCGGCCTGCTCTGCGACGGGCCGGCGACCATCCCTCAGGCGGAGAGGGAGCAGATGGTCAGGGCTGAGCCGGAGGTGCTTCTACCCACGGCTACTTTCCTCTTTTGTAATCATGCCTTAAGGGGAACAACCCAAACGTGGCTCTCCAGCTTTAGCTTCGCTTTAGCTTTGGCACAGATTATAGGGTCGACGTGACAACGAGAACTTTGAAGGTTTCAGTAGATCAAATCTGGACTTTGAACACGAACGAAAATATTGAGTGGAATCACATCCATGAGATATACTGTGTGCTCAAACTCTCCCGGCCACCAGAGCACACAGCGAGATAGAGAATGTTTCTTTCAAGTAATCCGATATGATGACTGGAATTCTATTTTTTTTCTTATTTGAAAAAAATTGTCACAACAGCAATAAAGGGCCGCAAGAGTTGAAATGATTATAAAGGATGAGAGAGGGGAGATAGTGTAAGAGAACCACTTCCTGTTATTGTTTCTGATACTGGCGCCTGTGTGTGACCTTCTTTCCCTCGGTTATAAGAAATTAGAGCAGTTATCAAGGATCCGGCACAGCAGCGGCGCGCATGTGGGTTGTGTGTCTGGGTAAATTATGAGGGGAGCAGACAATAGAGAGCCGACGCGTTGAGACTCCTCGAGAAGAGAAAGAAGACGAAATGCAATAAGTGACCTCGAGGATGGTCTGAATTGGAAAAATGCAATTTGCCCAGGCTAAACCCTTTCTCACTACGGACTATTCACACAATGCATGGTGTGTGTGTGTGTGTGTGTGTGTGTGTATGTGTGTGTGTGTGTGAGCAGAGCTCCTTATGCTCTCATGATTAGGTCACTGTGGAATCCTGCAGGTTTAAAGGTGTGATTACTTAATGATTGTTTTTTTATCTTCTTATTTTCCATCATAGTACATTTTCACATTGTTGCCAAGGGGAATGTAATTACCCCCCCCCCCCCCCCGACCCCCACACTCATACCACACTCACTATCGCAGCAACACAACAGTCTCATCCTCCGCTGCCGACTTGTTTACCTAATCTCGTCCTGCGATGCAGCGCAAGAAACAAGAACCAAGAAACAAGGAAAGCCTTTTGCTTTGTATTTGACGCTCTTCCTCCTGTGCTGTCGCTGCTGAACCAGCAGAGGGAATCGGATGACGCTCCTTCAAACGGCTTTGGGATTATTGATAATGTTAAACAGTGTTTTCAAGAAATGTACATCTGCACAATAGCACTACAAGATCACGTGCCATATTATGTATAGCATACATGTGTATGGCAAAGAAAGGCTGGGTTTAACAATTTCAATATGTTTTTTTATGACTCATTTCATTCTCTGGCTTATGGCAGTTTGTAACAACAGCTCATACAGAAAGACCGGTGAGTTATCACGATAACGTTCTGGACCCAACACTGACATCACATCACCGTTGGTTTGGTGTCCGCTGATGACAATAAATCCTATTTGCTCCTTTAGCCCTGTTTGGTCTTCAGAGATCTTTTAGCTCTGAATTTAATCTAATTGGTTAGCTCTTTGCCAATGTCTGAGATAAATATCTAGATAGATTACATTCTTTAGAGTTACATAAACCGAGGAGCTGCGGATTCAGACATGAATTATCATGACTTACTTCATCAGGAAGATCTCATTTATTGATACAGCAAAACATATTCAACAAGATATTAATCAGCCTTTATATAGGCGACCACAAGGTGATGACAAAACACTCTTTTCTGTGCAAATGTGAACACAAATAGTCCAAGAGCAAACTGGCAGAGAGGAAGTCTAAAAATGAGCAACAACCAAAAATCTGAGGGGAACGGAGAACAAGTTTTACAAAACAGGACAAAGAAGTTTAGAAGACACACAATGGATATCAACAGGGTCAGGAGAACGTACAGGAGAACGTACAGGAGAACGTACAAGGGAACGTACAGGAGAACGTACAGGAGAACGTACAGGGGAACGTACAGGAGAACGTACAAGGGAACGTACAGGAGAACGTACAGGAGAACGTACAGGAGAACGTACAAGGGAACGTACAGGAGAACGTACAGGAGAACGTACAGGAGAACGTACAAGGGAACGTACAGGAGAACGTACAGGAGAACGTACAGGAGAACGTACAAGGGAACGTACAGGAGAACGTACAAGGGAACGTACAGGAGAACGTACAGGAGAACGTACAAGGGAACGTACAGGAGAACGTACAGGAGAACGTACAGGAGAACGTACAAGGGAACGTACAGGAGAACGTACAGGAGAACGTACAGGGGAACGTACAAGGGAACGTACAGGAGAACGTACAGGAGAACGTACAGGAGAACGTACAGGGGAACGTACAGGAGAACGTACAGGGGAACGTACAGGGGAACGTACAGGAGAACGTACAAGGGAACGTACAAGGGAACGTACAGGAGAACGTACAGGAGAACGTACAAGGGAACGTACAAGGGAACGTACAGGAGAACGTACAGGAGAACGTACAAGGGAACGTACAGGAGAACGTACAGGAGAACGTACAGGGGAACGTACAAGGGAACGTACAGGAGAACGTACAGGAGAACGTACAAGGGAACGTACAAGGGAACGTACAGGAGAACGTACAAGGGAACGTACAGGAGAACGTACAGGAGAACGTACAGGGGAACGTACAAGGGAACGTACAGGGGAACGTACAGGAGAACGTACAGGAGAACGTACAAGGGAACGTACAAGGGAACGTACAGGAGAACGTACAAGGGAACGTACAAGGGAACGTACAGGAGAACGTACAAGGGAACGTACAGGAGAACGTACAGGAGAACGTACAAGGGAACATACAGGAGAACGTACAGGGGAACGTACAAGGGAACGTACAGGAGAACGTACAGGAGAACGTACAAGGGAACGTACAAGGGAACGTACAGGAGAACGTACAGGAGAACGTACAGGAGAACGTACAGGGGAACGTACAGGAGAACGTACAGGGGAACGTACAGGGGAACGTACAGGAGAACGTACAAGGGAACGTACAAGGGAACGTACAAGGGAACGTACAGGAGAACGTACAGGAGAACGTACAGGAGAACGTACAGGGGAACGTACAAGAGAACGTACAAGGGAACGTACAGGAGAACGTACAGGGGAACGTACAAGGGAACGTACAGGAGAACGTACAGGAGAACGTACAGGAGAACGTACAGGGGAACGTACAGGGGAACGTACAAGGGAACGTACAAGGGAACGTACAGGAGAACGTACAAGGGAACATACAGGAGAAAGTACAGGAGAACGTACAAGGGAACGTACAGGAGAACGTACAGGGGAACGTACAGGAGAACGTACAGGAGAACGTACAGGAGAACGTACAAGGGAACGTACAGGAGAACGTACAGGAGAACGTACAGGAGAACGTACAAGGGAACGTACAGGAGAACGTACAAGGGAACGTACAGGAGAACGTACAGGGAACGTACAGGAGAACGTACAGGAGAACGTACAAGGGAACGTACAAGGGAACGTACAGGGAACGTACAGGAGAACGTACAGGAGAACGTACAAGGGAACGTACAGGAGAACGTACAAGGGAACGTACAGGAGAACGTACAAGGGAACGTACAGGGAACGTACAGGAGAACGTACAGGGGAACGTACAGGGAACGTACAGGAGAACGTACAGGAGAACGTACAAGGGAACGTACAGGGGAACGTACAAGGGAACGTACAAGGGAACGTACAGGGGAATGTACAGGAGAACGTACAAGGGAACGTACAGGAGAACGTACAGGGGAACGTACAGGGGAACGTACAGGAGAACGTACAGGAGAACGTACAGGAGAACGTACAAGGGAACGTACAGGGGAACGTACAAGGGAACGTACAAGGGAACGTACAGGGGAATGTACAGGAGAACGTACAAGGGAACGTACAGGAGAACGTACAGGGGAACGTACAGGGGAACGTACAGGAGAACGTACAGGAGAACGTACAGGAGAACGTACAGGGGAACGTACAAGGGAACGTACAAGGGAACGTACAGGAGAACGTACAGGAGAACCAACACTGAGACAAACACAGGAGGTTTAAACACAGGAGCATTTGATTAGGGGCGGGGCCAACAATCACAAAGGCGGGAAAACAAACAAAGGCGGGAAGTGAAG
This sequence comes from Taurulus bubalis, assembly GCF_910589615.1. NCBI lineage: Eukaryota > Metazoa > Chordata > Actinopteri > Perciformes > Cottidae > Taurulus > Taurulus bubalis. The sequence continues at coordinate 33,925,383 of NC_136592.1, read as the reverse complement.
TGAAGAGAGGACACAAGTAACACGGCCGTGACAAATAGCAACATGACTAATATCACTTAATAAATACTAGAACGCTTGAGTGGTTTAACTGGGGTTTTGTAACAGGCATGTTATAACCTAGAAACAACTTATTGTCATTTAGCTATGAGGAAGCACACGATCCCATTGCTATCTTTTTAAAGAACGCCTCATGTTTGAGAACCATTACAGATCCTGATGGCCGTGAGAGAACGGATGCAGAACTTGAATCTAAACGGGATTCAGTAAAAGAGTCTTCATCAGCTCAATAAACAGGCAGCTCTCTGGTTTCTCATTTCAGCCAATAGGGATTCTAAAAAGCTTGATTTGCCAAACTAAACGGTTCCTTCATCCAGAAATGACGCCACACTATTAGCAAACAGAATGATACAACTATCGTTGAGTCAAACTGAGGCTACATTAAAACTATTAAAATGATTGACAGCACAAGAGTTAGAAAGATAAGTATAGCGCTGTCCGAAGAGATGGTACAGAAGAAGCTTCTTTTGTCACAGGTCATACCTTTACATACATGAAATGTATTCTCTGCATTTGACCCATCCTTGGTGTTTTGGGGAGCGGTGGGCCCCCAGGGAGGCGCCCGGGGAGCAATGTAGGGTTCAGTGTCTTGCTCAGGGACACATGTGAGCTATGGGGAGGCGGGGATCAAGCCGGCGACCCTGTGGTTGCAGGACGACCGCTCATCCCCTGAGCTACAGCCGCCCTGCAGCGCCTCCAGGGAAAGAAAAGGTTAACGATTATCAATGAAACGTTTTCTGTAATTATTTCTCAGCGCTTTGGGGACACACTGCGTTTACTTTCACATCCCGGACCCATTCAGACTGTGCGGCTGTCAGAACAGGTAGTTCTCCACTGAAATACTATTTTAATCAGCACACTGTGTTTCACCAGAGCTGTGAGGGGCATTCGAGTACAAATGCATCCCAAATTATAAGTGACAGGAAGGAACAACTCATCTTCCATTGTAATGTTTGGGCAAAGTTTAAACTGCAAATGTGTGTGCATGAATTCCACCATGAGCTTTTATACCTAAGAACCAATTAACCTATCCCATAATAGACTGCATGCTGGTGGATTGCTTTACTGATTGGAAGGTTCAGACGCCAGCGGTTAATTAGCTTTAACGGGATCTACTGACATCCACATCTCTCTTAACTCCCTAATTTAATTTCCAATCCCAATGTAATTATCGCCCAGACCCAATTATTGATCAGCTGCAGGTGTGCTGACATTCAGGAGGAGGCGGGCCTTTCAGGAAAGACACTTTTTTCCAATGGAGACGCGCTGAAATACCAGCTGCTCCTGTCTCAGCCTGTCCATGCTCTAATAACAACAGTAACACGAGGATATCTCACACATTGTGAGAGCCGACCGGGCGCCAGCGCTGTGACGGGAACTAATTGGAGGCGACAGCGAGCTGATAGGCTGACATGATCCGGGTCGGCGTGTCACTGGGAATTTTCCATCAGTCGCCAGTAAAGCACTGCAGAGCCGTTTGTAATGAGGACACCTTGTGATGGACCACGTCTTCTTTACTTCTTATGTACATTTGGAGAACAAATAGTTTCAGAACTCGTAGTTTTTCGTGCAGTTCAAAGTAAATATCTGAAATACAACCTGAGTGAATGATAAAATACTGTTAGCGTAGACATGAATTAGAGGTAACATGACACATTTAGGTTCACTTAAAATCATGTTTTGTCATATTATTTGTTTGCTGTGCTTGCAGAACTTGCACTTTATTTGACTTGTACTTTGTAAGTGATTGATATTGTATTCATGTTGGGTAACACCTGTAGCAGCACAGGGACCTTACAGGTTTTGAGAAAACCTAGCTACCTTAGTGTGTCTCTATACTGGGATAGATGAACCAGTCTTCCTTCCCTGCCGCCTTCCAAGTGTGCAACATTTGCATGATCCAATAAACCATAGAGAGGATCAGTAACTTCAAAAGGCGATGTAAGTCTTGTCCAATGAAGTAAATGTTTGTGACATGTGGAAGCGATCCCTCAAAGGCAGACAGAGCACATGCATGATTTAAGATGTTGGAAGAGAAAAATAAATAAAGACTACAGTCAATAATTCTCTCACTGTACCCCGGTGAGCTGGTTATTAGTTTTCCTCTCATCCTTTCGACACATCTATCTCAATCAGCCGGCGCGCTATGATCTATTGAATCGCAGGACCGAAATAGATTTGCAAACTTTCACAAGTTGGAGAACGGTGTGAAGAGAAGTATGCCGCCGTGTGATGATCATGACAGGGTGGGAGGTGGGGAGCAGATTGATGCAGCACTCACTCCTTCGTACCGTTCATTTGCAAACCGTAGGCTCTTAGTGCCATTTGGGATAAGCAGAAACACCATCAATCATTTACAGATTGCTGGCTTTAACCCGCGTTGTGCAATTACTCTCCCTACCACTTGACTCAATTGTCTTGCTTTGCTTGATCGGTTGGAAAGCCTTTTAGCTCAACCGCTAAAGGACTTATGGAGAGGATGTACATGAGTCTATGTTAAAAGGGAATCTCAAAGATGTTCCTCGGCAGCACAGCGGGCCGTTACGTACTTCCTCATTCCCCACCGCTTGAGTTCATGTCAATCAATTCCCAAGGGGGATACGCAGGAGAGGAGCTCCTCAGGGAGAAGTGAAGGGTTAAACCTCCCACTAAGACCATGTGGTGTAGGTGAGACGTCACTAAGAAATGCTGCCAACCCCATGAGTCAGGCATCTTTTGTCCTGTCCAGCCGCTCACAGGGGCCGTGGGCTCAAGTGGCGGCTAACAGGCTCAGGGAGCTAATTAAAGGGCAATCAGGTGAAGTCTCACGGTTTCTAATTGCCTCCTTGGGACCTAAGGGCTATGAACTCAAAGAGGAGACTAGGACATTTTAATTGGAGTTATATACTGTATAAAGACAGACAGAAAAAAATTTGCTTTGAGGAATATTTGCAGTTTGACTGTTAAAGGTTATGATACGCTGATTATCCCTCGTGTAGCCCTTACTCATCCCGTATACACCCCGTGTCCTGCAGGGTCAAACTGCCTTTGCTCAGGAGCCTTCGATTAGCGCGAGCACACCGAGGGAGATGTGAACAGCGCTAAGCTCTTTATTCGCACATAACAATGTGTGAATAAACGTCGACGTGACGTGGCGTTGGCGTAACATCACGTAGACATGACATCACGCCGTCCTGACATCACGTTGTCCTGACATCACGTTGACATGACATCACGTTGACATGACATCACGCCGTCCTGACATCACGTTGTCATGACATCACGTTGACATGACATCACGCCGTCCTGACATCACGTTGACATGACATCACGTTGACATGACATCACGCTGTCCTTAGTGATGTCACACAGCAGCAACGTTAGTGATGTCACAAGGCAGGTAATGTTAGTGATGCTACAAGTCAGGTAATGTTAGTGATGTCACAAGTCAGGTAACGTTAGTGATGTCACACAGCAGGTAACGTTAGTGATTTCACACGGCAGCAACGTTAGTGATGTCACACGGCGGCAACGTTAGTGATGTCACAAGGCAGGTAATGTTAGTGATGTCACAAATCAGGTAATGTTAGTGATGTCACAAGTCAGGTAATGTTAGTGATGTCACAAGTCAGGTAATGTTAGTGATGTCACACAGCAGGCAACGTTAGTGATGTCACACGGCAGGTAATGTTAGTGATGTCACAAGTCAGGTAGTGTTAGTGATGTCACAAGTCAGGTAATGTTAGTGATGTCACAAGTCAGGTAACGCTAGTGATGTCACACAGCAGGTAACGTTAGTGATGTCACAAGTCAGGTAATGTTAGTGATGTCACAAGTCAGGTAATGTTAGTGATGTCACAAGTCAGGTAACGTTAGTGATGTCACAAGTCAGGTAATGTTAGTGATGTCACAAGTCAGGTAACGTTAGTGATGTCACAAGTCAGGTAATGTTAGTGATGTCACAAGTCAGGTAACGTTAGTGATGTCACACAGCAGCAACATTAGTGATGTCACACGGCAGCAACGTTAGTGATGTCACACGGCAGCAACGTTAGTGATGTCACACGGCAGCAACGTTAGTGATGTCACACGGCGGCAACGTTAGTGATGTCACAAGGCAGGTAATGTTAGTGATGTCACAAATCAGGTAATGTTAGTGATGTCACAAGTCAGGTAATGTTAGTGATGTCACAAGTCAGGTAACGTTAGTGATTTCACACGGCAGCAACGTTAGTGATGTCACACGGCAGCAACGTTAGTGATGTCACAAGTCAGGTAACGTTAGTGATGTCACACAGCAGCAACGTTAGTGATGTCACAAGGCAGGTAACGTTGGTGATGTCACAAGGCAGGTAATGTTAGTGATGTCACAAGTCAGGTAATGTTAGTGATGTCACAAGTCAGGTAACGTTAGTAATGTCACACAGCAGGTAACGTTAGTGATGTCACAAGTCAGGTAATGTTAGTGATGTCACAAGTCAGGCAACGTTAGTGATTTCACACGGCAGCAACGTTAGTGATGTCACACGGCGGCAACGTTAGTGATGTCACAAGTCAGGTAACGTTAGTGATGTCACACAGCAGGTAACGTTAGTGATGTCACAAGTCAGGTAATGTTAGTGATGTCACAAGTCAGGTAACGTTAGTGATGTCACACGGCAGGCAACGTTAGTGATGTCACACGGCAGGTAATGTTAGTGATGTCACAAGTCAGGTAATGTTAGTGATGTCACAAGTCAGGTAATGTTAGTGATGTCACAAGTCAGGTAACGTTAGTGATTTCACACGGCAGCAACGTTAGTGATGTCACAAGTCAGGTAACGTTAGTGATGTCACACAGCAGGCAACGTTAGTGATGTCACACGGCAGGTAATGTTAGTGATGTCACAAGTCAGGTAATGTTGGTGATGTCACACGGCAGGTAATGTTAGTGATGTCACAAGTCAGGTAATGTTAGTGATGTCACAAGTCAGGTAACGTTAGTGATGTCACAAGTCAGGTAACGTTAGTGATGTCACAAGTCAGGTAATGTTAGTGATGTCACAAGTCAGGTAACGTTAGTGATGTCACACAGCAGCAACGTTAGTGATGTCACACGGCAGCAACGTTAGTGATTTCACACGGCAGCAACGTTAGTGATGTCACACGGCAGCAACGTTAGTGATGTCACACGGCAGCAACGTTAGTGATGTCACACGGCGGCAACGTTAGTGATGTCACAAATCAGGTAATGTTAGTGATGTCACAAGGCAGGTAATGTTAGTGATGTCACAAGTCAGGTAATGTTAGTGATGTCACAAGTCAGGTAATGTTAGTGATGTCACAAGTCAGGTAACGTTAGTGATTTCACACGGCAGCCACGTTAGTGATGTCACACGGCAGCAACGATAGTGATTTCACAAGTCAGGTAACGTTAGTGATGTCACACAGCAGCAACGTTAGTGATGTCACAAGTCAGGTAACATTAGTGATGTCACACAGCAGGAAACGTTAGTGATGTCACAAGGCAGGTAACGTTGGTGATGTCACAAGTTAGGTAACGTTGGTGATGTCACAAGTCAGGTAATGTTAGTGATGTCACAAGTCAGGTGACGTTAGTGATGTCACACGGCAGCAAAATTAGTGATGTCACACGGCAGCAACCTGGGGGTTGGGTGTCTTGCTCAGGGATGCTTCGACCTGTGAGCTATGGGGGGGACTGGGGATCGAGCCGGGTACCTTGCGGTTTCGGGACGACCACGCATCCCCCTGAGCTACAGTCGCCCTTTAAAGGTTAAAGGTTGTTAGGTTAGCTGCGCGCTAGCCGGAAGTAGTGGTGCAGTAGCTAAATGGGTACAGGGTGGTTATGAGACTGAACTGGGTGTAATCAAATCACTATCCCTGTCACGGATTCCCCGTCATGTTAAGTGTTTTCATCCTGTGTCAGTTCTAACCACTCTCCTGTCATTCCAGATCCTGCCACTCATGCCTGATTACCCCTCATCACCGTCACCTGGCCCTCACGCCCATCTCACCTGCAGCCCGTTCCCTCATTAGCTCACTATTTAGGTCCCCTCACTTGCATGTGTCCTCTGCCAGATTGTCTTGTCCATTGTGCCAAACGCTCCAGCGTATCGCTGTACTTTTGTCTACCTGTTCTGACCCTGTTCTTGCCTACCTTGGATTTTGCCTGCCCCTTATCGGATTTGTTCGCCTATTTGATTGATCTCCTGGTTTTGACCCTTGCCTGAACATACAACTAAAGAACTTTGCCTGCCACCTGCATCTGAGTTGTGCTTTTGAACTCGATTGTCTACGGTGCCTCACAATCCCGTTACTTTCTTTCAGTGAACTTATACTAACTATTAGTAATGTATTTTACAGAGGATTTGCAGCTGCAGCAAAATAGGTGACCTACGTGAATCGTGAAGATCCGAAGAGTTTTTGTTTTTGGGAGAGAGGGGAGGGGGGGCGGTCAACTGTCCGCCGTTTCTGAGATTGGAGTGGGACACGGAAAAAACTGAGGTCGTGATCATCTTAGCAATAGAAGATCTTTGACGTGTCGAGTCTTGGCCAATCAGCGTTAAGATGTCTACAGCGGCTTCATTTTCCTCCCACCAGTTTTTTAATGGCCGTTTCTCAATACCAAGTACACAGGACTTCTGGAGTCTGGTCTTGGGAGTCCAGACTCTCAAGGACAGGAGAACGCAGGACGGTCTTTCTGCAATTGGAACAGCAGCTGACTTGATGACGTCACCACCTCAGCTGTTGTTGTCATGGTTACTCTGATTCTTCACTGTAAAGTATTTTTACATTCAAACAAAATATGACAACCCTGCTTTTTTTGTACTGGTTTCACAGACATAAACATATCAGTGTGTGTGTGTATATATATGTATGTATGTATATATGTATGTATATATATATGTATGTATATGTATATGTATATATATGTATATGTGTATATATATGTATATATGTATATATATATGTATGTATATAAATATGTATTTTATATAGATACACATATAAATGTAGAAATAATATGTTTATAAATATGTATATAATTGCAAACAATTCGGTCAAAAGTACTAAGACACCGCTGTAGTTCAAAGTAAAAGATACATTAAAATCTTAAGTTATAAACCTTAACCTTTCCCTCAGTCAAACTGATTTAATGTGACTGTGAATAAATAATAATGATTGCTTGTTAAATCCTCGAAACAGAATTATATCTCATGTTTAATCGATACGGAGACATCGGAGCCAGTGGATCATTTCAAAAAGTCCAGCCGAGATCAGGCTGCTGTCGGCGGGCAGCAGAGCGCTGGCGGCCCGGTGCTGCGGGGCTCACGGTCCGCGAACAGGACCTCAACCCGTCGGCCGATTCTTGAGAAAGTGACCACAGATTTGATGCTTAAACAACTAACTTCTCGCCTGAAAACATCCTAAAATTACATTTTGTGACTCAACAACGGTAGTATTCAGAGAATGTCAACTTTCAGTTGTGCGTTTTCTCATCCGTCATTGTTCCCCGTTTGCTGGTCCGAAATGCATTCTGGGATATTGGCTCTCTCAAGAACGCTCAAGTCTGCTCTGATGCGTCCCCGGTAAAATGGGCGGATCAAGTCACATCCGGGCATTTTCACCGTTCTTGGCGAGAAGCGGACTTTTGAATTGGAATAGTACTTGGGCCGCGACTGATGACGTTTCACGAGTCCAGAGAACACAAGTACAGAGAAGAACGCTGATTGAGAAACGGCCAGCTTGCTAACACGTTAGCTAACGTTGTTGGAGAGACAGCGAGTGAGATTACTGGCAGCGGAGAGTCCGTGGCAGCGTGTGACGTCAGCCAGGAGAGCGGAGAGTCAGCGGCACTGCGGTTCTACCTACAGACACCTCACTACATATAAGTTCTACCTACGACACCTCACTACATATAAGTTCTACCTACAGACACCTCACTACATATAAGTTCTACCTACGACACCTCACTACATATAAGTTCTACCTACAGACACCTCACTACATATAAGTTCTACCTACAGACACCTCACTACATATAAGTTCTACTACCGACACCTCACTACATATAAGTTCTACTACCGACACCTCACTACATATAAGTTCTACCTACGACACCTCACTACATATAAGTTCTACCTACCGACACCTCACTACATATAAGTTCTACCTACGACACCTCACTACATATAAGTTCTACCTACGACACCTCACTACATATAAGTTCTACCTACGACACCTCACTACATATAAGTTCTACTACCGACACCTCACTACATATAAGTTCTACCTACGACACCTCACTACATATAAGTTCTACCTACGACACCTCACTACATATAAGTTCTACTACCGACACCTCACTACATATAAGTTCTACCTACAGACACCTCACTACATATAAGTTCTACCTACGACACCTCACTACATATAAGTTCTACTACCGACACCTCACTACATATAAGTTCTACCTACGACACCTCACTACATATAAGTTCTACCTACCGACACCTCACTACATATAAGTTCTACCTACGACACCTCACTACATATAAGTTCTACCTACGACACCTCACTACATATAAGTTCTACTACCGACACCTCACTACATATAAGTTCTACCTACGACACCTCACTACATATAAGTTCTACCTACCGACACCTCACTACATATAAGTTCTACCTACCGACACCTCACTACATATAAGTTCTACCTACCGACACCTCACTACATATAAGTTCTACTACCGACACCTCACTACATATAAGTTCTACCTACGACACCTCACTACATATAAGTTCTACCTACCGACACCTCACTACATATAAGTTCTACCTACCGACACCTCACTACATATAAGTTCTACCTACCGACACCTCACTACATATAAGTTCTACCTACGACACCTCACTACATATAAGTTCTACTACCGACACCTCACTACATATAAGTTCTACTACCGACACCTCACTACATATAAGTTCTACCTACCGACACCTCACTACATATAAGTTCTACCTACTGACACCTGACTACATATAAGTTCTACCTACTGACACCTGACTACATATAAGTTCTACTACCGACACCTCACTACATATAAGTTCTACCTACTGACACCTGACTACATATAAGTTCTACCTACTGACACCTGACTACATATAAGTTCTACCTACTACCACCTCACTACATATAAGTTCTACCTACCGACACCAGGCAAACTCCATCTGCCTTAAAAAGATGTATACGCTCCCAGAAAATGTAAAAATTGTCGATAAAATGTACTGTATGGTCAGTACATGCAGTTGATAAAATGTACTGTATGGTCAGTACATGCAGTTGATAAAATGTACTGTATGGTCAGTGCATGCAGTTGATAAAATGTACTGTATGGTCAGTGCATGCAGTTGATAAAATGTACTGTATGGTCAGTACATGCCTTTGACAGCCATCTGTTCAGTTCCAACAGCCTGCTGAATCTTTCCTCTCCTCTCCTGGCTGGTGGAAGAGGGCCACTGATAAACACCTCAGCATTGACAGAGCTGACTGTGTTTAACAAGTCAATAAAGTCTCGCTTCAGAACTTCAGACTCTTGTTTCACAATATCACAGCTTCCCGTATGCACAGTGAGGTTTTTCACCGTGGGATGGTCAGCCATGACGTCCAGGATTTTATCTCTCATGTTAGACACCATACCCTGCTTTGTGAACAGGCAGACACCCCGCACTTTTTAGAGAGTTCAACGAACGACAAGCAATGTGATTATAAAGATGAAAACCCCCAGCTCACCACATGCAGCCTAACAGAGCGGCCTCAGCCTAGTTTGATGACAGCATAATGATCATGAGGTCAGAATGCACCAAAGTGTCCACATGAAACACAATTCATGCAAACTGGCGACACGAGGGTGGATCTTAAGCTAATTATTTTTTAGTTAAGGTTAAATAACTTCCATGAATTGAGATAAAATATGAAGTGAAAATATCAAACTCACTAAATAGTAAATAGTTGTAATAAGTGCATAAACAAGTGCAATAGTTGCAACAAGTGTGAATATTCACAGTTCTGCCATGACACACTATACAAATAGTATTACATGGAGTTTCTGTTTGGCTCTCTAGGGGAATGGAAGTGGTTGGATAAAACAGTCAAGGACTACAATAACTGGGCTGAAGCTGAGCCAGACGATGACAATGCAGAGATTGAAACCTCAGGTGGGACTTGGAGGACAGGCCGCAGATGGCACAACAGAGCATACATCTGTAAAACCCCTGAAGGTAAGATCATCATCCCCATGTGGTTTAAATAGATGATGTTTTCATCAGTTCTCCTCATACATGTGGACACGTTGTTCAAAAAGCCTTTGGAATAAGAGGGAGCCATACTCAAGCCTCTGTTAAAGGTCCATTCTCCTAAAAACTTAATAAAACAAAGAGAAAAAAAACTTGCTGTTATCTTACAACTTTATGATTTGTAACGTTTGTTATTACAAGGGTTTTTTCTAAACAACAATAAAGGTAATCCTCCATCAACTGCCAAAAACTCCACATCCAGCCTCAGATACTTTTTTATTGTTATTTTACGTGTTACTTTATGTATATACTGCTGAAATATTAATACAATAATTTCATTGGTAGACTGGGGAGTGACTGGGGTCAGTGCCGTCCCTACAGGGGAAATTAGAACAGGAAGTATTCCTTAAAAAAGATTATTTATCTGCTCACTTTTCCCTTCTCTTTAAACAGTGAGTCCCGTAGATTCAGTAAAACCTGGTAAGTTACTCCTTTGTATCTCCGTAAATTGAGTAGTATTTTATGAGTAGTATGGTCGCGCCCACACAAATTTGATTGTTGTGCTGATGATTAGGATCAGTTCTACGCTGATAGTTGTTGCATTCTTCATCTAGACGTCTCCTCGTCCCTTACCCACCTTTGACAATCCACTCTACTTCAACAGTGAAGGATCCCAGCCAGGTGTGGTCGATACCAATAAACTGATAGAGAATGCAGAAGTAGAAACGGTCCTCCTGTCCCTTCTCTCTGGTTCCTCCCTGCAGCATGGTCCTGCTCTGCAGCAGTTTGTAGAGTGGTGTGATGCTTCACACCTGGAGCTGAACATCAGCAAAACCAGGGACATGGTGGTGACCTTTTCCAACAGCCGCAGAGAACAGGCTACTGCTGTCACCACTATGATCCATGGTTCCCCCGTCGAAGCTGTTGTGGATTACAAATATCTGGGTTCCATCTTCGACAACCAGCTGAAGTTCTGCTCCAACACTGAAGGGATCGTGAGGAAGTGTCATCAAAGGATGTACCTTCTCAGAAAACTCAACTCTTTTTCTGTCAGTAAGAACATCTTACTGACATTTTACTATTCATTTATTGAAAGTATTCTTTCTTTCTCCATCTGCTGCTGGTATCACTCCATCACACTACAGGACAGGAACCGCCTGCATAACATTGTTAAAGTGTGTTCCAAGGTCATCGGACTTCCTACACGTCATCTTAGTTTTGTGTATGAGCAGCAGACTTAATCTCTTTATATGCCGCTCTTTGCCTTCTTAATTACCCCTCGGGGATAAATAAAGTTTTTCTGATTCTGATTCTGATTCTGAAAACCCTGAGCCGATGATAACTCTGTGATTTATAAGTAGCAGAATCTAACGGGACATACACTGTCCCTGACTGATGAATAACACATTTAACACGTTTGTTTTTACTATAGAATATAGTAGATATATATTCAGTTATTTAACAACATGTCACTAAGTGTGAGTTTCAATGGAGTTGGCGACGACTGATCTCATGGAAAAGATCAATTTAGACTTCAGGATGTCTCAGTGGGAATGATTGCTATTTGATTCTGTCTTAATATCTATGAATGAATGTATATCATTGTTACATATTATGCGTATGCTCACTAGATGCTGTTCATTGCTTGTACTGAAAAATCTCACTGCCTGTCATTGTTAAATGGACATTAAACCTGGCACTAAAGAATAATTAAAATAAGGTATATCTTATGAAATTAAATACATACCTGCAAACTCATGGGATGGAAAAGGTGACGGGGGGAGCAAGCGATCGTCACTCGTCGAGAAGCTGACAAACTATGATCATTATGTGTACAAACATATATATATATATATATATATATATATATATATATATATATATATATATATATATATATATGTAATGTGTGTGTTTTTATATATAAATATATATATATACTGTATATTATATATATTAATATTGTTATTATGTCTTCAAATACATTTATACATATATTCAGTGTTACCTCTTCCATGTTCTTTATTTCATTTACAAGAAAACTCAAAGGAACGTTTCTTTAGCAATGTGTGCTTGGCTCTTAAAAGAGCCGTTTTGGGTGTGCTTGGGCACGGTGTTACACGGAGTCTTGCCATGGGACGGTTCCTTCAGCAGAGAAGAAGGACGTGAAGGCCTCCCTCACCCTGATGGCCTCTCGCTGAGTTATTGGCAGCAATTCTTCCCAGATCTGGCAGTGGCTCCACCTCTCCAACCGGTACGCTCGCTGCAGTTCGGGCTGTCCTCCGCAGGAAGTTATGCAGGACACATGTTGCCTCACACACTTCTCCGCAACTTCTGGTTGGAGCTCAGTGGCACGCCTGTACATCCTCCACTGAGAGGAAAGGATCCCAAAGACATTCTCCACAACCAGCCGAGCACGGGAGAGACGGTAGTTGAAGATCCGGCGCTCCCTCGGAAGGTTGCGGTCGGGGTTAGGGCCTCATGAGGTTCTTCCTCAGTGGAAACAACATTTCTGCTAGAACTGATGCTATTGCAGCTATGCTAATCTCTTGGGGAGCTGTCACACGCATGCCGGGAGCTTCTCTCTGGACGCTGATTGGTCCATGGAACATGTGGTTCCGCGGCTCTCGTGAGATCCTGATAGTCCGGCTGCTGGGCAAGGGCCGACCCGCCGGCCTGAAGTGAAATGCAGAGCAGAGAAAAATATTTTGGGACGGTGTTGAGAGAAATGTTACTCCGACTGAAATCGCTGATTGAAAACATTGTGATTCTCTCTCCAGTGGCTGCTGAGGGCTTCTTAGGGTGTGCAGTGCTTTGACTAAGTCATTGCGGAGAGGCTCTCCTCATTGTGAACCAGCTGTAAGCTGAAGTGTCAATGCAGAGTAAATGGGTGTTTTTGTCGTGCTTTTGAATGTTGAGTGCGGGAACTGGGCAAGGTGTTTATGGAACGTCAGGTGTTTCAGTTTTACTCCACAATGGTGGCTGCTTCTTTATTTAATAACATCCATCCAAATCCTTGGTAAGTTTCAGTTGGTAGCAATCTGTAACCTCACCGCTAGTTGCAACCAAATCCAACACACTGGCCCTTTAAGTGCATAGCAAGTTCATGAGAGCGCACATGTGTGAGCTTATGCTTATAGGCATTTTTATCTGGATAGGGGACAATTATAATAATAACACTAGCAAACACCAAGCACAAGCATTGCATTCCTGTGATAGAATAATTGATTGTCAAATTCCTTTTACAACTAAAGACATGGTATTTGTCAGCGTGCTTAAGCGCAGGCTGCCGGCTGAATGGCCAACGGTGACACATTCTCTCTGCCAGCTATCGTATATTTCTATCTGGCTGTCGTAATATTATCGCTCATATTATCGGCGTTTCTCTTGTGCACGACCGAAAATATACTCCAAGCTGAAAGAAGCTACAAAGAAAAGCCTTATTTCCCATTGGCATGACGGCGAACTCATGACGGTTCAAAAAGAGTTGCAAGCGTCAGAGCGACAGCCTCACAGCGACACACATACAACGATCAGAGTGGAATTCAGACGACATTGTTTATGCTTTTATTTCGGGGTGAGAGTCGAACAGAACATGATGAATGTCCATGGCTGAAAACCGAGACATTTTAGCGTTTTACAGATATCCGTCTGGACTCGGGACACCAAGAGAAACTAGAATTGGCACGTTGTCCAAATGGGTGGTTGCCAACCAAAATAATACAAAAGCACAGGTTCCAGTTGCTAAAGTGTACCACCAAACCACACAGGTGTGTGTGTATGTGTGTGCGTGTGTGTGTGTGTGTGTGTGTGTGTGTGTGTGTGGTATCTGTTGAGACCTATGCGGTAGTTTGACTTTGTTTAAAATAGCCCCTGAAGGTGATTGGGTGTGCGCCCATTTGTACTTGTCTTTTCCTCACAGAGGACTGGTCTGATAAACTGTCTCTTCCTTGGCTTTAGACACACTTTTTCCACCAATCATTTTCAGACTCAAGTACACTAGAGGGCTCTGGCTCTTGATTAAACTAGCCGCCCACTGTAAAACACCTCCGGAGCAGTGGCGTAACACACTTGGCTTAGGCTGGAAACAACATCAACAAAACGACGGTAATGGTTCGAGTGACTGAGGGCACAGGTGTGTCCTAGAGAACAGGTGCTGTGATGGTCGGAGAAGGAAAGAGAAACAATAATGCTGTTTTTCTGCTTATTGTGAGAGACAGCAGACTCCACACCCCTGTGCGTTTGTGTAGTCATCAGCCCTTTGTTGCTTTGCATGCACAACACGGGGCCCGATGTAATTTGCCCAAACCTCTTCACTCTCTCACAAAATGAGCGCAGCAGAATATTATCAGGAGAACATTCATTGTTAGGCGCTCTCCGGGAATCCGAGCTCTGGGTATTGAGCGGTTACCCGCTTGTTTTCCCAGACGAAGCCTCAACATCCCCCTGATCTCCTGCTGCTCTTGTGGGCCGACTGCCACTGTCAATGATGCGGGCTCATTAGCTTTTTCTGTGTATACCAAGGCGTCAAAGGTGACACTGATGGCCCAATCCAACATGTGTCCGGGCTTTTCTCCCACACTGGTAAGTGGTGGACATGTTAACATTAGCATGAAGCACTTTTCCATGTGCTATCATCACCGACTTTGGTATCCCGGAGCTTCCAGCTCAGCCTTCGCCACGCAGCACTTTGACTCCTTTATTTCTGAATGGTTATTATAACAAACAGAATGATATCAAGGCATGAGTATTGTTCAGTTTCTCAGTCAGCAATGCTTTGTCAGCAGCTTCATCACAGGGGTAGCAAACAGCAGACATTATGCTTTGCTAATGCTTTTGTTCTGACATATCACACATGCAATTACAACACTTTTTCACTCCCAACTCATCAAATCCGGAGGCTTTGGTCAGAGTCCCTAAGCTTCAAGATAAGACGCTCTAGGTTCCCCAGTAGCGTCAGTTTTGGACGTGTCAGGGCTGTGGTGTCAAGTGACTTTTCTCGTTACATCCATCGTGCCTTTTCAAAATGAACATTCAACATAGATTTACTCCGTTTTTGTTGTTGTGTAATAACACTACTTGGTTAGGGTTCATGCAACAAAACCACTTGGTTATGTTTAGGAAAAGGACGTGGTTTGGGTTAAAATAAGTACGTTTTGTTAGGTCAGGACATGAACAGCCGTCTCCTGGGTGAAGGTTCTGTGTTTGAGTCGTCCAGCCCACCCTACTTGTACTTTCTCTCTATTTAGTGTAAACTACGTCAGTCTCATCATGAAGCAGGTGGTTTACATGGGAGCAGGTTGAAAGCCTGCTGCATCCGATGCACCATCTAAAGGTGGCCTGTGCGTCACTATGAAGAACACAAAATATTGTATAATGCATTAAAAATGAAGATAGAACCCTATATGATATTGTGAGCTGAGATGAGTCTGCACAACCGCCCCCTCTCCATCTTTCCACCGGCTCTCAGGCTGAAGAAGACTGAGGCACCACCTGACCCTGTGTTTCCTCCTCTCTCCTCCATCACCAGCCCAGCAAGACCTTCACCGCTGTGAGAATTCATGAATGACCTGGCTGAGGGTTATGTGTGTGTAAGAGAGAATATTGGACCGAGTGTTTTTACCGGTCCACACCGGCAGCGTGTGATGCAATATCCCATGTGAGGCCGATTCAAACCTGTCAAATTTTACCAAATGATGACACAACGTTGTACGTACTACTGAACATGGCACAAAACGCGTGTCATAAAAAATGGATAAATTGGAGGCAAAGACCTCTCGTAATCCTCTGATATCAATATCTAGTTGTATTAGAATCCCTCAGAGTACATCCGACTATCCGAGTGAACACTATAAGCTGCCTGATACCAGTATAACATGACAATATGATATCAAGCAACACACATGTAGGAAATGATACAAGAGGAGAGGAAGTAATGGAATAATCCAGAATACAACAGCATGAGCTTCTAATGTGTGAATGTTTGTGTATATTATTTACAAATGCATTACATTATAATTGTTTGAAGTATTTTTAATTATTCAAATTGAATTAATTAATTACTTATAAAGATTATGATTCGACTGCAATTGTACCACATCATGACTTCACAGTTAGAGGCGTCTTGTATAGGAATATATTTGAATGAATCCAATGCACCGAGTAGGATTTCAGCCCGACGGACCTCACTGTCGCCGACCAGGGAAAGGTCCTGTTCCTTCTGTTGGCGCGCATGTGTTACCATGGGATCCAAATTATTGCCATAGATATTCACACTGCTTGACCAGATCTTTGTGAACAGTCGGCAGAAGAAAGTAGTTTGTTAACAGAGTGGACTTGGAAGCGGATGATGAGCCTCCTCTTCAGTCAGTCCCGGTCTGCTGGTTCGGCCCTGACCCAGATTCCCACCAGACGTAATTAACAATCAAAAATAAATGATTTAACCGAACCGAACAGGTTGAAGTGTGAAAGCACCCTCAGAAACGTTGCAGTGCAACGGCCGCACAGACCTCCTCTATCTCAGTTAGTTCTGATCGGTAATGATGTGCTTTAAACGCACTGGGTCATTTGTCTTTATATATATATATATATATATATATATATATATATATATATATATATATGGGGCTTACTACTCTGCCTGTGCCTCGTGTTGTGACTCACACAAAATCAAAAGAAAATGACATTTGGCTTCAACTCGTTCTCTGTGCGCTTTTGCATTTGAAGCGTTTCATTTCAAGGAGCAAGTTCAGGCTGCAGCGTGTTCACAGGCAAGTGAAGCGCGGTGAGAAGTAAAGGTTACGCTGACATTTCACACCAGTCTGCTGTAACAGGCCTTTCATTTCAATGTCCTACGTGAAAGAACAGTGTGCACTCCGTAGCTGTGGCAGCTCACCACCAAGCGGCATGCATTTGATCCCAGAGAAAGGGAACATGGGTACAGCGTCCCCGGATAGCGGAGTGCAGAGACTAGGCAATGTAACACAGTTTCACTCTCTCGGGATCTTGATCCAATAAAATGAAAGAACCACATTTGTCTTTTTAACACCTCGAAAATAAATACATTCACTTCTAATCGCACTATGACACAGTACTTCCTTGACATGACTAAGCCAGGCCTACATTACATTGTATTTAGGAATAGAACATGAACAATGATGCCTATGTCTCTCTATTTGCATCCCCCTCTGAGTGTTGATGACCTCTTTATGTACAGGGGAACCACTGCAAACCCCTCAAAGCACCGCGCAGAACGGATCAAGCAGCTCAAAGTGGAAGGTTATTAGTAATGTGTGGAAACCTAATGAAGATGGCTCTTCATGTATGTGAAGCTATTACTGTTACCAGAGCCCACTGGCCATTAACCGGTCTCCTCTGATTAGGTGCAGCGATGGCAGTAAAAGAGAGACACAGAGATCGGAAGACAAATGACACAACTGGGGCGTGATACCAATTATAGTGTACGGATGTTATTGTTTCTACCCTGTTTTAGGTATCTTGAAGTCATTGAATTGTGGGAAAGGATTGTGAAGCTATTGGTTGTGTGATTGATGGATCATTAAAGGGATCTGCTGTTAAAACGAGCAGAGAGATCAATTAATAATACAAAATTACCTTTGCTATTCTGGTTCAGCCTTTCCACCATTGTTGTAGTCAAGACCACCTAGACTGAGTCAAAACCAAGGCAGGGTAAGGACAGCTCAAGACCAAGACCTTGAGGGGTTGAGACCAAGACCAAGACTTTAAGAAGTTGAGATCAAGAGCAAGGCAGGACGAGGCCGAGTCGACCAAGACCAATGTCAGTTCCAGACAGGATGACACACTTCACAATAAACAATAACATCTGGAACATGCAAACAATAGGCCCTTCTCAAATTAATCTGAAACATCCACAGTCCTCTGCATTCACCTCTTTTATTGCCGTATACATGTGTGAATGGACAAGTGAGAAATATCTTGATGAAATACTCAAAGGGCGTTGCAGAGATGACTTTCATGAGTAGAAATGCCCTTTTGTTTTCCATGAGCGACCACAGTAATGATGTTCACAAATAAATCAGACATTGCACAGACAATTTAGTGATGTCCCAGCAGTTCTGATCTTGGTGACTTGACCGGTCTAGAATTAAATTCCTGGGTCATCGTTGTCTCAGACTGAGTAAAACTGCGGTCGATTCCGAGACCTTCAGAAAGTGGTCTTGAGTACACAATGCATCCCTCTAGACTGTAATTGGATATCTGTCATTTGATCCATTAAGTCTAGATTGTTGACTTTGCACTCACCCTTGTGTTTGTTTTTTCCCTTTTCTGCATCGTGGTTTTACTTGAAAGATGACTTGAGACCTAAAGAGAAGAGAAAATGTATTACCGCATTCAGAGTTGCATTCGGAGGTCGACCTATGCAGCGATGCACCTTTTTACATCCTGAACACGTTACTCCAAGAGTCTGTCAAAAGATTTGGGCTTTGTTCTTTCAGTTTAAATAACCTCTTTAACCGTTGGAAGAGGCTTTAGCTCTGTGTCTTTCATGGAGGACAATGCAGTGGATTCTTGATACAGAAGTAAACAAAAGAAAACGTCGTAATGGTTCCAGACAAGAAACCGTGTCAGACTAAGGAACCGTAGTGAGGTGTGCTGACAGGAAGACAGCGGTCATGTCTGCCATCGACCGGTGTGTCCTCTCCACTGCCCTGCCTGTCCCAACTGTATGGAAGGCATGAGGGGAATTAGAGTGCTCCTGGAATTTGCATTGAATCCTTATTTAGGTTAATGGTTATGAATACATATAACTTACTGGTAATTTCCAAGGGAATTCATATGGTAAAATAAATCTGTCCCACAGTTGTCAGTGATGCAGGGAGATGCCTTCACCAGACGAGACTCATGGAACGGCTGGGACAAGTTCCTCGCTCTATTTATTTATTTTTTATTCGTTTTTCATTAACGATTCCCTCAATTTTCACTAAAGTTTGAGCCTTTTTTTTTAATACCTGTTTTTCATTTTTTGAGAAGTTATGTAGGATAAAATAAAAGAAGAGTACTTCAATTTGCTTTGTATTGTTGTATTTTAATATATTTGGATGAGAAGTATTTTTTTTCAGGTACATTATATCGGGTGAAAATCACCCGACGTTAGTGATAGTGTGACTATAACGTTAGTGTTCTAGGGTTAAGCTTTGTTAAAGGTCCATGCATATCTATTACAAGCTGGTCCAACATGGCTGGTGATTTGGTTTGCCTGCAACACACCGTGGAACACTTTACATTTCCAGCAGACTCGGCACAGGAAGTGCAAACAGAAATGATATGTGTTAATTTGCATATAGACTATGAAGGGAGATCCGATCATAAGGTGGTCCCTCGACACGAAAGCTTTTTGAAAATGTTATGCATCAAGATATAATGGACAATTTCCCTGAAATAACAAACAAAGCAGCATTTTTATTTGTACTTTTATCACTTTGTAAGCCAGTAACAATAACACAAATGGCAACGGCAGGGAATCCATTGTAAAATTGTACTTTAAGTAAAATGTCTTTAATAAATAATGTAGTGCTCCAGTTCTATGCCTTCTACTTGGTTAATTCCCTTGACTGATCGATCTTGCCTGAAATCTTGGAGATCTCATCCTCTGGTGCTCGGACTCAGGGTTTGGCATCCGGGAGGATAATTCTAACTTCTGTCTCAGTATTTAGTCGTTCTGCTTTCTGGAAAGGAAAACCGTTCAGCACGATGTCAATGTCAGAGTAAACACTCGAAAAACACAAATTGTATCATAGAAAGCCAAATCAATTGTTTTGAGAGAATGTCTAAAAAGTCTGTCGGAGACATTTTGCTTGGCGAGTTTCATGAGGTCTAAACGTGTTCCATATGAGCCAATCAGAAGGCCCTCCGTAATGCCAGAGGAGCCTACTACTCATCACTAATAGAGAAAAACAAGAGCAACCCTAGGTTTCTCTTTAGCACTGTGGCCAGGCTGGCTGAGAGTCATAGCTCGGTGGATCCGTGTATTCCTATAGACCTCAGCAGTAACGACTTCATGAACTTCTTCAATGGTAAGATTCTGGATATTAGAGGCAGGATGGGTGATCTCCTGCCCTCGACTACTGCCGGTCCATCCTCAGGTGGGATGGCCATGGAGGAGGCTGTGGGCCCTGCTGTGTGTCTGGATGGATTTTTTACCATCAACCTCGATCAACTGTCTTCAATGGTTTCTACTTCTAAATCGTCTACCTGTCTCCTGGACCCTGTTCCGACTAAGCTGTTTAAGGACGTTTTACCTTTGGTTAGTGCGTCTCTACTAGATATTATCAATAGGTTTTTACTAACTGGTCATGTACCACAGTCTTTTAAAGTAGCTGTAATTAAACCTCTTCTTAAGAAGCCACTCTGGATCCAGATGTGTTGGCTAACTACAGACCTATCTCTAACCTTCCCTTCCTCTCTAAGATACTGGAGAAGGTAGTCGCAAACCAGTTGTGTGACTTTTTACATAACAATAGTTTATTTGAGAAGTTTCAGTCAGGATTTAGAAAACATCATAGCACAGAGACAGCACTGGTGACAATTACTAATGACCTTCTAGTTGCATCAGATAGGGGACTTGTCTCTGTACTGGTCTTGTTAGACCTTAGTGCTGATAAAGGACTTGTCTCTGTACTGGTCTTGTTAGACCTTAGTGCTGATAAAGGACTTGTCTCTGTTCTGGTCTTGTTAGACCTTAGTGCTGATAAAGGACTTGTGTCTGTACTGGTCTTGTTAGACCTTAGTGCAGCGTTTGACACCATTGACCATGACATCTTATTACAGAGACTAGACCATTTGATTGGTATTAAAGGTACAGCACTAAGCTGGTTTAAGTCGTATTTATCAGATCGATCTCAGTTTGTATTTGTAAACGATGAGGCCTCGGTTACCACTGCCGTTCGCCATGGAGTTCCACAGGGTTCTGTGCTTGGACCAATTTTATTCACCTTATATATGCTTCCTTTAGGCAATATTATCAGAAAACACGCCATAAACTTTCACTGTTATGCCGATGATACTCAACTATATCTGTCGATCAAGCCAGATGAAACCCACCAGGTCACCAAACTTCAAGCGTGTCTTAAAGATATCAAAACCTGGATGACCTGCAACTTCCTGCTGCTGAACTCGGACAAGACTGAAGTTATTTTACTCGGACCAGAACACCTCAGAAATCAAGTATCTGATGATATGGTTTCTCTGGATGGCATCGCTCTGGCATCTACCACCACCGTAAGGCATCTCTGAGTTATTTTTGACCAGGACCTGTCCTTTGGCTCTCACGTGAAACAGATCTCAAGGACCGCCTTTTTTCACCTACGGAACATCTCAAAGATCCGGCACATCCTGTCTCAACGCGATGCAGAAACATTGATCCACGCATTTGTTACCTCAAGACTGGATTACTGTAACTCCGTTTTATCAGGCTGCCCTGGTAAATCCCTTGGATCTCTCCAACTGATCCAGAATGCTGTAGCTCGTGTACTAACGAGGACGCGGAAGAGAGATCACATTATTCCTGTACTAGCTGCTCTCCACTGGCTTCCTGTAAGATCGAGAATCATATTTAAAATCCTTCTCCTTACCTACAAAGCCTTAATTGGTGATGCACCATCATATCTTAAGGACCTTATAGTGCCATATTATCCCACGAGAGCATTACGCTCACTGAATGCAGGGTTACTTGTGGTTCCCAGAGTGTTAAAAAGTAGGTTGGGGGCCAGAGCTTCTGTGTCCTCTTCTGTGGAATCAGCTTCCACTTTCAGTCCGGGGGGCAGACAGTCACCTCATTTAAGAGTAGACTTAAGACTTTCCTCTTTGATGGCGCTTATAGTTAGGGCTGTTTCAGGCTTATAGTTAGGGCTGTTTCAGGTTTATAGTTAGGGCTGGCTCAGGTTTGCCCTGGTCCAGCCCCTAGATATGCTGCTATAGGCCTAGACTGCTGGGGGACATTTTAGGATACACTGAGCTCCTCCTTTCCTTCTCTTCCTCTTTTTGCTCCTCCTCTCCTCCTCTTCACCTCTTCTTTCTCTCCTTCTGGATAAATGATTGTCTCTTCAATGCATATTCCTAACTCTACTTTCTTTTTCCATGGATTCGTGGCTGCCTGGAACCAGGGGGAGGACCTGCTGATGCAACCATGGCCCTGCTGATGCAACTGGCCTGGAGCCGGTCCTGCCAGCTGCCATGGCCCTGCTTTCTCCTCCCACTGCCCCTGGGATGCCCCTCCTCTCTACCTCCTTCTGCTTAATGGATCGTGGCTATCTGGATCATGGACCATGCATACTACTCATTATATGAATCATTTCTGTCACATTCATGTAATGTGCTGTAACTCCGTTACGTTATTCATTCTGGCCACATGACATCTATTGCTTCTGTCCATCCGGGGAGAGGGATCCTCCTCTGTTGCTCTCCCTCAGGTTTCTTCCACTTTTTTTCCCTGTGAAAGGGTTTTTACAATCTTTTTGGGGGAGTTTTTCCTGATCCGATGTGAGGTCCCGGGACAGGATGTTATGTTACAGATTGTAAAGCCCTCCGAGGCAAACTTGTATTTGTGATGTTGGGCTATACAAAATAAACTGAATTGAATTGAATAAATGTGAAGAAAATCTTTCTTGACAAAGAGCTTTTTCTGAAGTTGACGAAGGTTTTGAAGGAAACATTTGCCAGTAAACTGTTCTGTTTTGAAAAAAAAAAATGCAAAAAAAGATGTGCGGGACTATTATGAAGGCGATATCGTTGGTGAATCAGACTTTGAGAACGAGAAGACAGCGACTTCATTCTGATCAGCTGTGCTGGGGTGGAGAGAAAGAAAAGTGCTGCTTTTAGAGCCTCATACTTCAGCTTTTTGGGCCTTGCAAAATGTTTCACAACCCTGACAAGTTCTGACAGTTTCCCACATCGATTTATCTGAAGATGACTTACGGTCGGTGTCAACATAGTTAATGAGGAAAGAATGCCGACCTTAATGCACTTTTGAGCACTTTTGAGAGAACAAACGACTCTCTGAAGCCCGTCCTCGAGGAGTCTGCGGCGGACTGTAAAACGCTGAACTGGGAGCTGCGCAGAAGGAATACTCACAATATCTCTTGATTTATGGAAGTATTGATTTTGTTACTCAATTTGTGGAATGGGGTCGTGGTGACACACGGGGCAGCAGGCGACAGATAAATGTTATAAAAACAGAGAGACTCCTCGCAGCGGTGTAGTGTGAGGGATTCTGGAGAGTCTGGGGTAGAAATGTGATGTTCTTCAAATCCCACTTCAAAGAAATCATTTAGGATTATTTACTCCAACGTGCCAATGAATAATTGATGAAATGGTTTTCCTCCCTCCGTTGTGTCCAGACTGCAGTAAAATGATATTTATGTTTGTTTATTCTGCGTCTAAACCGTGCAGACTGCGTAATATGTTCTCATATTGCCTCTTGTCTGTGTGTTTCCTTGCAGCCGGCCTAGCTACTCTGTATTCACTGCAAATACAGTAGTAAACATTTAGAGGAATCTCATTGTGATTCACTAAGACCATTAAAATGTTCCATTAGTTTACTCCCGAGCAAAACAAGCTTATTCAGAGTAATGACTATATAAACTGCTGAAAGCCTGTACTTAATGACAAATAGATGCACTTTCTGTGAATATGAAGAATATTTTTGCGCATGTGGCAACCTGACGGAAAAAGCTGCAGTAATTGTTTCGCAAGCTCAATAAACTTCCTTGTCTTTTCCGTCAAAGTGCACATTTCAGCTGCTGCACTGGAGGCAACCGTGTTGAGGCTGCTCTGCTCTCCAGAGGTCCACGAGGTCTCCGTTGTGGAGCACATATAAAAACACCAATATATATATATATATATATATATATATATATATATATATATATGTGTTATTAAAACTGACGGAGGATTGGTGAGATTGCTGTAGTCAGCAAAACTGACAAAGTGCCTGCTGGGAGTTTCTCTATTAAAGCAGCTTTTCATGGATGACCGGAATTCAGTATATCAGACAATTAGCATTGTTGTTGCTCAATGACGCCTCACTTCACCAGGTGGAAGTAACACCTATTATTTGCACATACAGCTGTGAATTAGTGCAGGCGACTGGAGATCTGCACGAGGGATCCCACAGGTTCTCAAGACCGGCCTTCATCAAGAATAAAGTTCTATTTAAGACCCATCACACCCCATGCAAGAGCATGCTGTATTCTTACCTCAGTGAAGCCTTTTGTTCCTGACGTTGGACCCGTACTCGTGACCCATGCCAGATTCAGCAAACGCTCCAAACTTCAGACAGCGGTGTAAATGACCAGCGTAAACATGGTGACAATTTACATTTGCATGATTAACATCTCAGTAATAGCAGATAAAGCGACTTTGAAGTCCTGCTTTCGGAGATCCATAAAGGACAGTTAATCATTTTAACAGCGCCGAAATAAAAGGACCTGCTAAAGCCAATCAATGGTTTTATAATATAATGATGAAGTATAATTTATATAGGCTTTTCTCTTGCAAAGTTCCACAAGATTTCCCTGTTCAACTGGCATATATCATTCAGCACGGCCGGTAAGGGCAGATTTGACATCTCTTTTTTCTCTTATTAGAACTTTGTCTTGTCCCTCGCCTGGGATCATTCAAGCCTTGAGGAACAGAGTGTAGTGAAGCCTTCTCACCATAATTAGTATTCTAACCGACAACAAACCTTCTGGCTTCCAAGCTTAGGCGGCATGTAGGCTGCTGCTGTGTAAAAACCTTGACAGATTTGTTTTGCATGAGGTGGAGAACAACATTAACTGTTTGGCCATATTGATGTTTTATTCCATTGTTCTGGATAATCTAACCTTCTTGTGTGCATTGAACGAGTGAATGATTGATTAATTAAGTGAAAAAGTTGAGTCTTCACGTTGAACCAGCACTCCTAGCTACTGGTTATGACCCAATTCAAGGCGACGTGGTTGAGGGCATTCTCGCTCTACCTTGGTGTTGGAGGTGGAGGTCACATGACGGCTGCAGCAGGCACAGGTGTGATAATTGGGCAGCTGACACAGGTGCATTGAGTGGCCTGACATCATTCACTGTTTTCCCTTTGGTAGAGGAAGTTCTCTTTGTCCTTTGTTCTCTGTTCCTGAGCACGTTGAGAAAGAATTGACCAAATCGAGCCATGGACAATGGCCCCTTTGCCATCATCACCACTTCCATCGTCAACGTTCAGTCTCCTATAATATTAGATCATACGAAAACCCTAATCACCTTGTTTTGTAAGGACGTCAAACCCAGTACATCAATATGAAACTTTAACAATACACCAACGGGACCTAGACCATACATCTGCACCTTAACGTGACAGGATTTTTCAAGAAGAAAATAAATAGTCTCATATTGTATTGTCAGGACGTAGCCGATGCTGAGGCTTGATTAGGGGTTTAGTCCGGAGATTTCAATCAATAGTGGAGAACCCTGAGGCCAAGCCCAATTAAATGCACGGGCCCATTATATCAAAACTGATTGCATCGGCAGCACCGCTCCACAGTCGACACAGACAGCAGTGATCAATAGACATCCTCTGCAAATGGACAGGCTTAAGATTGTAGATTTCAAGGCGGGAGCAAGAACACTGAAATCCCTTTAACTACCTTTCTACTTTTAAATATGGGATGGGATTTATAGGTGAAGTGATATGTTGAAAGATCACTTATCTTTGAATAATGCCCATTAATGTATTTCCTATACATTACATGCATGGCAGTAAAGCCTCTTTGAACAGAAGTTGTTATTTACTGTTTATTACACAGGTAATATTTTGCACACGTGTTTCATTTACTTATGCAACAGCCTAGTTTCCTGTTATGTAAAGCATCTAAATGAACACACCAGTGCTTGCTGTACAGTTAAATAAAATGGACCAGAGCCACTTTAAACCCTTCATTTTGACAACAGACAAGTTTAATTTAGCGGTGTGTATTACGCCAATTTCATGCACCGCTGGCTTTGTCCTTGGCTACGACCCTTTGGCCCGCTGTTCCGAGCCGATGGGTATTCCCTCCTGCCATCGTTCAGCTTTTTCTGAGATGCTCCGACAAGATATTGGGGCAAACGGGAGAGATGTTTTGCTTGGATGACATAATGAGGAACAACGCGTCGATAGATGCTGCTCCTCATTAAGCGCCGGAACGTGGGAGCCGACGAAAGCCTCATCCAAAGTATGCAGCTAATTATACCTTAAATAAACGGTTTGCCACTTCCAGCAGTCTAATTGCTTTAAGGTCAATGGAGGGCAGGTCTCTGTAGATATGTAGTTTATAGGTGTACAGTGCTCGTAATTAACTTTATTTAAAAATATGAGGATTGCATGTCAGTTTACATATTTGTCTCCAAACACTGTGTATACATTAGGGAGATATGCACAGACATTTCCAAGGCAGCCTTTTTAGTAAAAAGTAGTGTTGGTGCCGGACACATAATTATAAAGGACTGTAAGCCGTATTTACTGAATGATTCATTAATTTGCATCATATATGAATCTGGACATATACATTAATAAGGAGTAGGAGAACGTGGACCAACTAACACAACAAGTATCTAAGTAGTCACCTGTTAATGTAACAGTTTAACAGGGTTATAGTACTTGTATTTATCAATGATTTGTACTTATATATTATTTATGCACATAACATTGACGCAGGACATGAGGGTGCCTCCGAAAAGCAGGTATTATAAAAAACCATCAACTGAAAAGAATATTTAATAATGGTTTAAACGTGTTTCCCCTTTTTTTATTGGAAATACGTGTAGTAATTGTGTTAGGAAAAATGATTTTTTTTGGTGTAAATAATACTGTTTTTTCTGTGTTTTGTGATCATGTGTATTAGTCCAAACGTTGAGATGTTTCACAGGACGTTTTTTATTTGACTTTGAGTTAAATATCAGTGAAGGAGAAGATTCCTTCCTGAGGAGTCACACAAAGCCGTACGGGATGATGTTGAATCTTAAATTGAGTAATATGTGAACAGAGTATGTAAAGTAGTAGATTGTGTATTTTTGGGACAATGGGCCTTCACAGAAATGGGCTTTTGATTTTGGGATAACGCGGCGTTGGGCAATGGCTGTTCAGTCCAGTTGGACAATTTCCCTACTACCCGGGTTTTGGCATAATGGGCCTTTGGACCAATGGGCCTTTGGACCAATGGGCCTTTGGACCAATGGGCCTTTGGACCAATGGGCAGCCCCTGCTCAGGGATAATGTGATTGTGTGCGACACATAGTGTTATCTCTGCTGGAAAGACGGCTTTGCAAATGGAGCTGGATGCAGTGCAATTAAATATTCTTGTAGATAATGTACAAACACATTTATTTTTGGGGGCCATTGCTAGGATAAAACTGTCCAAGTTGTCCATTTTATGATTAATAATGTATTTAATGAGGTATATGGTATAACCGTTTACGTAGCTTGTGGATAATAATGCCTCAAAAATGAGTTGGAGGACAAGGCTCTGTGTGGTTTAGTTAGTAATAATAAAATACATGTTTAGAACAGGAGCTGGGAATATGAGCTGTTTTGGGTCATTTTTGTGAGTTAAACTGTAACAGGATCAAGTTATTTTGGGCACGGCAGCTCGTCTACGTTGTTGTCTGGTTATAGAGGGAAAGACAACCACTCCGGTGCATTGAGCATCCTGTGGGAGACTCCACTTGTTCACGATCCACCTTAATCATTTATGTGCAACCCACTCTAGCCTGCTTCAATCACTGCTGTGCTATTGTATTTAATGGTTCGGCATAGCTTGACATTCTCAGCGGGATTCTTTATTCTACACGAGGTAATAGGAGTGTAAGAGAAGGCGGACCATCTCTGTTTCACTACAGCTTTAATAATTGTTCTGGGAGGCTCGTACGATGCCTTTAACCTCGCAAGGTTCCTTCTCATAACCTCGAGTGCATGTGACTGAATGTGTAAGAGGAATGGCTTGTTTTCAACTCAAACTAGCATAGCTGGCATGCTAATGCTAACCATGGTAGTGGCACTAAAGTGCACTCAGTGCTTTATGGATTTCCTGAATTAGATGCAATTTCTGCTTTTGTCATCTTTTTGGTTAACACTACAGAATTGTAATCACTTTCCTCTCCGACACTTTTGTGTTACTTCAACTCGTCAACCGGTCGGTGGCCAACGGCGTCTGAGAAAGAAGCCCCGTTAGTGACTGTGTGGCTGACCAACATCTAGGTCGCTCTATAAAAGTGAATACTCTAATAGTAAAATGTGGAATTTAAACAAAACTTAAAATCTACAGTTACGCTGGAGAACAAATGTATGGTTTGTATAAAATCCCTTGTGCGTTTATATCCAATGGACTCTGCAAGTAATAATATTGTAATTTTTATATACTTTTTTTATTCAGTCTGTATATTTAATATTCCTTTTTACTGTTTTGTATTGTTCTCTATTACTGTTTGTTTATATTACTTTTATTCACTTGTGAGCAATGCTGCTGTAATCCTGTAATTTTCCCACTGCGGGACTAATAACGGATTATTTTATTTGATCTTATCTCAATACTACTCGCTACCCCTTTATTTTGGTCGATTCCTTAAAGGTATCGGGCACCAAGTCCTATGCGTAATGGTACGAGTGTGCTCTTCAAAACTAGTAACTAGCATGCACTGAGGCCTTTGACAAAAAATAACATGGAATAAATAACCGTATTTCTTTTTATTTTTTTGCAGTGGACACTCTTTCAAAGGGAACACCTCTTATCTCGGAGTTTGAGGTGATACTGTGTCACTTTTAAAAACCACAAGGCGTCAATTCCTATTGGACCTTTCCCTGCTGGTGGCTAATCATGATTCACAGACCCTCCTCCATCGGTACGATCAATGGATAAATCCCCAAAAAGAAAAGTCAGGGAGGAAAATAGGGTTTGATTCTGTGTGGACGTATTCATTTGCTTTCACTGCCAACGATGCAAAATTAGCATCACAAAATGTAATGTTGAAAGACACTTCCAGAACAAGCACACAGCATTTGCTGAAAAGGATCACTTTTTATTTCATATATTTTCCAAAAACAACCCAAACACAAATAGACCTTTATAGTGTTTGACAATGGTGCCTCATCATATAGAGAGCTGAGATTGTTCTGCAGTTCATGATGTAAAACATGGGTATATATCTTGTATGAAAGTGCCTAAAAAGGTGAATTTAAGAAATTATGTCAAATCGACTGAAAATGACCTCAGTGTTCCAAGAGTTAAGGACACGAACCCCAGCCTCTTTTGTGGAAACATTTGGTTGACAACATCTACCTTTATTTTATTATTTTAATCTTGACACTACGTCATCACACTCCTGGGGCATTTTCTCTGATCGTCGAACGATGACCCGAATATGTATTCTTTACTTTCACCTGTGCAAAAACCAGAATAATGCATGTGCTCAGGTAAGGCCACATAATATCTTCCACTGTTGGAAATCCACAAACAAAGCCTTATGCTCCATCAATATGGCTGCATCCATTTTCTTTGATTTACATCAAAGAAGCTTTTATATCGGTTTTAAAAATGCAGCGTGTCTGGAATGTGTTGCACAACGTCAGGGGAGCATTTCACAGGTTCAAGAGTAAACACGATGTCAGCATCCTCATTATCATGAGGGGAGTAGGTGTTGTCGTCCCGGCCATCATTTTCACCGAGAGAATGTTACAGCACAAAGCGGCAGTGGAAGCAATGAATTCTATAGCAGTGTGTTGGTAAAGAAAACAGGATGCTGTTTAACTATTTGTTCCTTCCTGTTTTAAGCCACACTCAAAATAATGCATTTCTGTTTTTCTTCTTTTTTGTTGGGGCGGTTGGAGAAGCTTTAACAAGTGCCACTAAGCTTTCCCCTCAGGTGGGCAGAAAGGAAGTCCATGGTTGTCTGCACTGCACTGCGGGATCACTGAATTTAGTCCGTTTTGTTTAACTTCTAGTTTTAGTAGTTGTCTTTCTTGTTTCTCCCGGCTCTGCCTCAGCTGCAAATTATTGTATAAAGCAAGAATAATGAAGGTCGGAAAAACAAACAAGACACTTTAGTCGACAGCCAGTGCCACCCGCACACATTAGAACAATCCAAACAAATGAGTTCAGGATAAAGGTGCACTCTAGTCATGAAGTGATGCTGTCAGCTCAGAGACAACACATATTTAACAGAAATCCTTTGTTAGACGATCTCAACCTCTATTGCAAATATTTTGTATATTTGATATCATCCATGCTAGCGGTATGGGTCTCAGGATGCACTGTGGTTTGGTCGCTCCACTTCTTTGATATATCTAAAAAACTGTTGCATAGATTAAGATAAACGTACTATAGAGAGTTGTAGTGCAGAGATCCATATGACTTTGGTGGTGCTCTGACCTTTTGGCCGTCACCATCTTGGTTTATTGGCCGGTGCTATCTCGCTTTTTGGCCATAGCCTTCCTGTTTTGATTTCTGCAACCAGAAGTGATGCGATATGGAGCTAACTCCAACCGAACACCGAATCATTCAGAAACATTTTTAGCCCACCAAAATGTTACAATTAATTTTCATGACCTGAAAACACATTGTGAAAGGGTTAAAGTTCCAAGACCCAAACACAGACTACACCCAATGTTGTGATATTGACTGTTGATCACAAGGTAGCCCTAAAGCATCCCCTGCATTATGGTCTATTTTACTCGAATTAGGACCGTAATGTATGAACATCATGCCGTATTGAAGAAGACTTGAAACTCGCAATTGATACCATGAACTCATTCAATGTTTACTGAGGCAGTGAGGAATACAATCATCTTCTCATCATGACATTTCTCATCATTTTCCATACAATCAGGCTTCGTTTTGTAACCAGAGGAGTCGCCCCTGATGTCCATAAGAAATAATGCAAATTTAAATCACAATCCTGTCATACCGATTTCCCCAAATGTACCAGTGGAGGCGTTTATGTTTATTGTCAGCCATGTCTTCTTGCACAAAGTGACAGGGGAAGAGATGGATTTCCCATCTTTCATGACTTGTAAAAAAAATAAAAAAAGAACAGGGTAATTTGCACAGCGGTAATTCCTGCACAGTGGATGGCGGGCTACCTACAGAAACTTAAACCAGCGTCCCAGTGGTTAGTATAACTGTCCAAATGGGGTCAAAGGGTTCATCTCATTCAACTGGCATGGGTATTGTTAGTATCCATAAGATGCTGACACCCACACGCCATTTATTGCCCCCTTGACCAGCTCAATTACTTTTGAAAAACGTAATGTGTTCTGTTGAAGACTTAATGAGGACAACCGGCAGACAGGGTTCATGGCTCGTCTTGCCCATTAAGACGAGTCTCTGAGGGCTTGATTATGAACAGACTCATTAGGTTCGACGTCCTATTCTGCACAGGGTGGCGGCCGGCCAACAGAGGGCAAACTATACTAATATTAATAAATTATACAAATTGTCAATATTTGTGTTTTTGAGCTATTGAATATACCCAGTTATATTTGTAAAATAGGATATCTGCGCCAAATATATGATTTCCTCCTCTGCTCATGCAGCTCTCAGCTGCTAGTGCACGTCTCCGCTGCTTGTGCACGTCTCAGCTGCTTGTGCACGTCTGTGCTGCTAGTGCACGTCTCAGCTGCTTGTGCACGTCTGTGCTGCTAGTGCACGTCTCAGCTGCTTGTGCACGTCTCAGCTGCTTGTGCACGTCTCCTCTGCTAGTGCACGTCTCAGCTGCTAGTGCACGTCTCAGCTGCTTGTGCACGTCTCAGCTGCTAGTGCACGTCTCCTCTGCTAGTGCACGTCTCAGCTGCTAGTGCACGTCTCCGCTGCTAGTGCACGTCTCCGCTGCTAGTGCACGTCTCCTCTGCTAGTGCACGTCTCAGCTGCTTGTGCACGTCTCAGCTGCTAGTGCACGTCTCAGCTGCTAGTGCACGTCTCCTCTGCTAGTGCACGTCTCAGCTGCTTGTGCACGTCTCAGCTGCTAGTGCACGTCTCCTCTGCTAGTGCACGTCTCAGCTGCTTGTGCACGTCTCAGCTGCTAGTGCACGTCTCCGCTGCTTGTGCACGTCTCAGCTGCTAGTGCACGTCTCCGCTGCTTGTGCACGTCTCAGCTGCTTGTGCACGTCTGTGCTGCTAGTGCACGTCTCAGCTGCTTGTGCACGTCTCAGCTGCTAGTGCACGTCTCAGCTGCTAGTGCACGTCTCAGCTGCTTGTGCACGTCTGTGCTGCTAGTGCACGTCTCAGCTGCTTGTGCACGTCTCAGCTGCTAGTGCACGTCTCCTCTGCTAGTGCACGTCTCAGCTGCTTGTGCACGTCTCAGCTGCTAGTGCACGTCTCCTCTGCTAGTGCACGTCTCAGCTGCTTGTGCACGTCTCAGCTGCTAGTGCACGTCTCCGCTGCTAGTGCACGTCTCCGCTGCTAGTGCACGTCTCCGCTGCTAGTGCACGTCTCCGCTGCTTGTGCACGCCGTGGGGCCAGATCCATTCTGCCCAAGGAAGGCGGGTCTAATACGCAGTTTAGCCAATCACTGATTCAAGAATTAAATGAATGACATACAATGTATCCAATCAGCGCCTGGTCCCAGATCAGCTCCTGAACTCAGCAGACCAGCATGAAAGGGAAGCAGGCGGCCATGTTGGACTGTATGCTGTCGGTTAGAAGGGATTAAAAGAACGCTGATTTTATCCATTCAAGCAGACGAGATGACTGACCTACACACTGTCAGCTGATGCTACGCTACATCGACGCTAACGGTAGCGTTGCAAAGCTCTCAGATGCCGGTGTTACGGTTTAACAGGCGACCGCGTTAACTGATGACTTTCTAGATAAGACGTAGCTGTGAATACTGTGTTGTTTCTTTTGTCAATACAGTGTCAAACCCTCTGATATACAAAGTAAACAGTGCGGCTCTCAGGAGGACAGCTGCATGTTGTCTTCCTCTTCTCAACAGCTGTCGTCACTACGAGAAAGTCACCAGTTAACACGGTCACCTGAGGAACCGCAACACCGGCCTCTGTTACCACTGATGGAAGAGGAGACACCTTTCTTTATTTTCTGTTACACTAAGTGCTGTACTGGCGATGGAACCGGCGCCTCAGCAGGAACACGGGTTTTAAATGGGATTGTTAATATTATTGTTGTTACTTTTATTTTGTGTATAATGTGACCGGGAGGAAGTGAGGAGTTTGTTTTGGTCGGAGTTCTGACGTCTGGGCGAAGCAGTCGATACCTGGAGGGTTCAGGACGGCACGTATTTATACATCATATTATACTGAATATTATTACATGATATGTATATTAACATACTGCGTTGTATGAATAAGAGGTCCTTATTATGTCAGTGTTGGAATAAATGATATAAATGATAAAAACTGCAAAGTAGTAATGTGCTTTTTAAACCTTTTCTTGCATTGGATCATAGGATGTTGCTGAGATTGATTGGCTGGCCCGTCACAAAATAAATCCACCAGCCTCCACTGCTTCACAGAATATTCCAATGAAGAGTTTGACTGAACTATTGTGTGTGATGAAGATCCTTTCACGCCATGTGTCGGAATCTGCTGTGGAATTATATTTACATCATAATTGAATTGCTGAAAGAGTGTTTACTCTGAATCCCAAGATATTGCTGCCATCTATCATCCCCCTTCTCTTTCCCCTCCTTCTCGTCTGCTTTTGGATTTTTGCTGACTTGCTCCTATCTGAGGTCTTGAAGGATGTTTTCGGTTAAAGTTTAGAGCTACATCAGAAATCACCGCTTCTGCTGGCATCTTTCATCTTTAGGGAGGCATTCATTCGACACAGTGGCGTCACCTCGGAGCTTTCTGTAACTGCGGCAATAAGATAGAGAGTGTGTGTGTGTGTGTGTGTGTGTGTGTGTGTGTGTGTGTGTGTGTGTGTGTGTGTCGAGACGATGGGAGGAGGGAGAGGGAGCACCTCCTCCATACACCCATCTCCTCTCCTCCCACGCCATCCGTTCCATTGCAATGGTAATAGGATTTGGAGGGCTGCATTACTGCTGCTGTCTGGCCGTGAGGTTTCCCTGTCCACGCCGCTCCCCCTGACTTGCATGTTAGCGCCTTGATTCATACTCGATTCACAGAGGCCCTCCATTAAAGGCTGAGGGGAGTCGTTTGGTTCAGGGTTGTTATAGCCCTCTGCTATATGGACTACTGAGTTTTATTCTTGGCAGACTGACCAGTCAAACAACAAACTGATCTGAGCTGAGTGGACTGCTGTTTAACGGCTGCTCTGCTGCAGCCTCCAGCGAGGCGCATTTGTTCGGACGGAGGTTGTGTTTATGGCGATTGTTTAAGAGGCGATTTTGAAAAGCTGTAATTTCCAGTGCACGGCGTTGCCTGTAGAGGTTTGCACTCTTTTTTTCTTTTTTACAAGTGAGAAGTGGAGCGGACTTGCCAAGGTCAGAGCTGCAGCCGAATCCCCACTGAAGTCAATATACAGTATGCTAACCAGTGATAAGGTGGCAACGGCAAAGAGCAGCCTCACAGTTGTCTGCACGACAACACGGCAAGCAGTTGTATTTACACAGATATGTATTATTCATGTTCCTTGAAGGTTGACTTCTTTATTCAATTTTCTTGCAAATGGAAAAAGGAGCAGCATAAAACAAGAAAGGAAAAAGAAGATGTGTTAACACGCCGTCTAAAATTGAGAATGTAGTGCGTTCACGCTGCAGAGTGGATTTAGTGTGTGAGAAAAGCAAGGATGTATACGACATGAGCAATGCCAGAACTAAGTTTACTGCACACACTCAACTGGGTGCCTCCAGACCGGCAGTCAGTCTTGTTGTGAGATTTTGAGCCAGGCGGAAAAAAAGCTGTAAATATGTCCCAAGTTTGAATATGTTTTAGGAAGAGAAAGTAACGACTTGGATTCTCAGAACGTGGTCGGTTTATCCAAACGTCGTCTTTTTGGACATGTGCTGCCATGTTTATGGAGACCGGCCCGGCGATCGGTCAGCTGACCCGTCTCGCTTGAGAATACCTCCGAGTCTGCCGGAAAAATCACTATTCATCAGTGTTGTCGTTCATTTAGTCGGCAGTGTGCACCGTTCAGGATGTAATGCAATGATGCTCATATTTAGCGGCTAAAGGTTACCATGGTCACCGATTTACTTTACTAGCCTTTTACACGCTTTCTGTGAAAGCCACACATCAGTGGAACATCCTTCCTGACGTGATGAAGCGCTGCAGCTTTCAGCACTTTTAAAAATAGTTTTAAAAAATCAGTTAAAAGCTGCTCAGTGCCGTACTCATTGAGCACAATTATGGTTTTAATGTGCTGCTCTAGCTTTGTATTGTGTGTCTTGTGTGTTCTTCTCACATCGTATAATGTTGTATTGTGTCTTTCATCCTGTATTGTTTGCTAAAAGGGATATATTCATCACCGTTATCTTTGAACATGTGATGGTTTTTGAGATATAGTTTTATGTTTGGATCAAGTGGTGGATCCACCGAGGAACCTGCAAACCTAATAGTGTGGCTAAAAATAAAAGACGCTAATTGCTGCCTGCTCAAGCGGCTCCAGAACAACAGAGGATCTAAACATACATGTTGCTCACAGCACTGCTGCTGCACAGCAATACTTCCCATCTGAAACCTCTCCTCTTCACCGCGTGAAGGCGTTGTGCTTCCTCTCTCGGCCGGATCAATCAGAAACCAGCATCTGCGGCTCGTCTGCTGTGCCAGGAACGGGACGGTTCTTTTAGGGGTCACTGCCGGCTCACAAGCCCTCCTGGATGTTTTTATAATTAACTCAGTGGTGATTTCATTCTCAGTGTTTACGTCATCGGTGACGGGTCGGTTCTTTTCTCGAGCCCCTGAAGGCACCGCCTCTGTACGTGCAGTGGTGGTAGACGTCAATGCAGTACTGTGTGTCAGGTCTATAATATCTGGCAGCAGGATGGAACATTTTGCCCTTTCTCTGGCGTTAATGAGCCGATTGCAGCTGCAAGTATGCCCAACACACTCAGGATGTGTCTGCAGTGCAGTCGGCTTCAGAGCACCTCGCCTGCTCATCCAATGCAACTGATCGCACACGGCTAATCAACTGTGTGCTTCATTTTGACACAATGAGGCAACTCTAAATACCGCCCTGGTTTCAGATCTCTGTTTCAAAGTTTCCAACTTAACCCGCCTTAGTTTGGCTTTAAAGACGGCTGCAAGCAGAAAGCTTTGTCTATTGAGACGCTGATGGTGTGTTTCCACAAGACGCTTCAGCTTTGGACATATGATGGACGTGCTACTGATTGGACGAATGCTTTCACTCGTGTGCCACTTCTCCCGGGTTTGAAACCGGACCAACAATGAAACGTTTTCTCTCTTATATTACAAAAAATAGTTCACAGAAAAGTGTTTCTGAAAGCATTAAATGCAATGAAAAAGCCATGCATGCCATGTTAGTTTAGAGGTTTTGTAAAGGCTTCCAGAGGCGGCGATTTCCTGTTGGATGCTGATTTGCATAAAGCAGCGTAGACCTCAACATATCAGCATAAGAGGAGCGGCTAACGTGACGCAAAGGCAGCAACCTCCGGTTCTGGAAAGTGTTGCCAATGCTGAAGTACCTTAAACCTGCATTCTCTCTCCTGACCACCAGAGGTGACTCTTCTGGTTGTATAGAAGTATATGCTTCATGTGTTAAAGCTGCATTCTCTCTCCTGACCACCAGGGGGCGACTCCTCTGGTTGTATAGAAGTATATGCTTCATGTGTTAAAGCTGCATTCTCTCTCCTGACCACCAGGGGCGACTCCTCTGGTTGTATAGAAGTATGTGCTTCATGTGTTAAAGCTGCATTTTCTCTCCTGACCACCAGGGGTGACTCCTCTGGTTGTATAGAAGTCTATCTTCTTGTGCTAAAGCTGCATTCTCTCTCCTGACCACCAGTGGGTGACTCCTCTGGTTGTATAGAAGTCTATCTTCATGTGCTAAAGCTGCATTATCTCTCCTGACCACCAGGGGGCAACTCCTCTGGTTGTATAGAAGTATATGCTTCATGTGTTAAAGCTGCATTCTCTCTCCTGACCACCAGGGGTTGACTCCTCTGGTTGTATAGACGTCTTCATGTGTTGAAGCTGCATTATCTCTCCTGACCACCAGGGGGCAACTCCTCTGGTTGTATAGAAGTATATGCTTCATGTGTTAAAGCTGCATTCTCTCTCCTGACCACCAGGGGGCGACTCCTCTGGTTGTATAGAAGTATATCTTCTTGTGCTAAAGCTGCATTCTCTCTCCTGACCACCAGGGGGCGACTCCTCTGGTTGTATAGAAGTCTATCTTCTTGTGCTAAAGCTGCATTCTCTCTCCTGACCACCAGGGGGCGACTCCTCTGGTTGTATAGAAGTATATGCTTCATGTGTTAAAGCTGCATTCTCTCTCCTGACCACCAGGGGCGACTCCTCTGGTTGTATAGAAGTATGTGCTTCATGTGTTAAAGCTGCATTTTCTCTCCTGACCACCAGGGGTGACTCCTCTGGTTGTATAGAAGTCTATCTTCTTGTGCTAAAGCTGCATTCTCTCTCCTGACCACCAGGGGGTGACTCCTCTGGTTGTATAGAAGTCTATCTTCTTGTGCTAAAGCTGCATTCTCTCTCCTGACCACCAGTGGGTGACTCCTCTGGTTGTATAGAAGTCTATCTTCATGTGCTAAAGCTGCATTATCTCTCCTGACCACCAGGGGGGAACTCCTCTGGTTGTATAGAAGTATATGCTTCATGTGTTAAAGCTGCATTCTCTCTCCTGACCACCAGGGGTTGACTCCTCTGGTTGTATAGAAGTCTTCATGTGTTAAAGCTGCATTATCTCTCCTGACCACCAGGGGGCAACTCCTCTGGTTGTATAGAAGTATATGCTTCATGTGTTAAAGCTGCATTCTCTCTCCTGTCCACCAGGGGGCGACTCCTTTGGTTGTATAGAAGTCTATATAAATGACTTCTCTTGATGTATTCCCTCAGTAAACATTGTAAACATTAGTTTATGTCTCAATCTCTAGTTTCAAGTCTTCTTCAATACAGCATGATGTTCATTTAGTAAATTATGGTCATTTAGAGTCAAACAGACCATAAAGCAGGGACGCTTTAGGGCGGGGCTACAAGGTGATTGACAGGTTACTGTCGCTATCAGAGCCGTCACTCCTCCGCATTCCACATATGGTCACATTCTTTCACTGGTTGCAAGAAACCAAGATGGCGACGGCCAAAGTGCCAGACCCCCTCTTGAAACGCGTGG
Organism: Taurulus bubalis; assembly: GCF_910589615.1. NCBI lineage: Eukaryota > Metazoa > Chordata > Actinopteri > Perciformes > Cottidae > Taurulus > Taurulus bubalis. The sequence goes on along the minus strand of NC_136592.1, from coordinate 33,886,789 downwards.
CTGCTTACATGAGCAATACCTGGAGTACCTGGACGCGGTGCGGTCTGCTTACACAACAGCAACAGGACTACACGTCATACATCTTTTGAGCAATTACTAACTTAATGACGGCTGTGAGCTTCTATGCATCCGGCCCCCTCTGTCACCCGGCCTTCCAGCTCACTCGCATAGCGGTTGGATATGTTGTTTGGTGCTGAGCCACATTCCAGGATCACAGGGTTGGTTCACTGGGCCGACCTGCCGTTCAGTCCAGCTGTGTGGGGTTCGGGTCCCGCTGTATCCAGTGTTGTTTTATCGCAGCGTGCAAAGCAGCTGGCTGTCTTTAGATGTCTAGGCTGCTCGATGTGCACTTTCAGCTAAAGAGAGCAGCATCAAAATGCTCTTTTCTAAAACTATATTTTCTAGTCCATGAACAATATAATTAAATCAATAAATATCTCTGCGCTGAATAAGTATTCAATATTTTGCACCTGTTTGTCACATACACACTACATTCTCAGTAGGTGGTTTTTATTCTTGTTAATGCTATTCATACATTTGTGAAATATGAAAAAAAGTGATCAAAAACCCTGGGAGGTTGTGTGAGGAATAATGTCCAGAGTCCAACATGAGTTATAATAAAAGAATGTAACAAGAGATGATAACAAAAACAGTTTACTGATCCTCAATGCGCTCCAGACCGCAGGTCTTGTCCAGCTCACGTCGGGGTTAAAAGTGTCCGTGTTCTCCAGCGCGTTAGTTTATACCGGTCATTCACGGAGCGTAAGGCCACTCATTGGTTAGTTCAGGGGCGGAGCTATTCTTCTTCTCTTTTCAGAAAAGGGTAGATGCTGCACTCCAAACAGTCAATGTCCAGCTCCGCTGCCTTCAGCCGAATAGAGGAACTACACTTCTTTCTCAAAGACAGTCCACTGGCTCCACATGCAGCATGCAAACTGTTTATTCACACATTAATCATTATACAGTATTAAAACAGTGACCCCCTTAGGCATACAATTACATATGCTTCATAATACTATCCCTTATTAATTATCATAGCTCTTATGCATTGTAATGTACACATTAAACATGTATTTATTTGACATGTGCAAGTCTACATTTGACAAACTAAGCTTTTAAAAGTCTACAAATACATTATGTGTACAATGTCAAAAGCAAAGCATAACACAATGGGCATCCATGAAGGAGGTGGGGATTGTCTTGCATAAAGTTTGTGAAACAGAACGGCCACGTGAGTGGTGACAAAGACCTGAGCGTCATGGTTCCAGCTCCTTCCAGCCAGCGCTGAAGGACGGCAACATGTTGTGCACTCTTGCAATGGAACTCTGCAGTTTCTGGGCAAATGTCTTCATTTCTTTGGCAGCTTTATCGTTTCTCTCCTTCCACTGCTTTAAGGATGTCTGGGTTTGAGCCATCTGTCTGGGTTTTCTGCGTCCTTCTCATCGCACAGTACAATGGGCGTGAACCAAAGAACATATAGAGGACCAGTCTCCATTTCATTGTACAAAAGTGAAGCCATTAGGTGCAGCCATCTTGCCACTTTTGACAACATTTGGAGCCATATTCTACGAGGTCCCGCCCATACAACCACACGAGCCAATCACGAGCCCGAGCACGGCCATAGGTGGTTAGCAAGGGAGCCACCTAGCTGCTAGCGGCGAGCCGTCCTCCTCTCTTTGTCTGTATCTGGCCCTGCCTGTTTAATTTCCCCCCAAAACCAATGAAGTTAGTTCCGCCTGTGCAGCAGCTGCATGCAGAGCTGAGTTTAAACTCTCGGTCTCCTCTGTGCCAGCCTCTCTACCCGACCACCACCAGAACGAGCAGATGTGCTTCTTCTTCGCCTCTGGCTCATTAGCTGCTGTTGGTGATGGACATGAGGGTCCACTCAGGGCTCTGCTCAGTCTGATTAGTCTGAGAAGTCTCCCTGGCGATGGCATAATTGTAATTACGAGCTTTTTTTCACCACTTTCAGATTGAAAATGGCTTTGATGAGACGACTTGCTGTCCTGCAAAAAAAGTCTCAAAATCTCATCGGCATTCAGTCTTCTAGGAGGGCTGCGTATCTTGTCTCCATCTGGGCTGCGCTCATTCTCACTGCATAGAGGTTGTCTGCTTGGCAAAGGTCATGTGAGTAAACAATGTAATCAAATGAAACTTCACACAGCCATGTTCCATTCTCAGAGGCAATCATCTGGACCGAATCAAAATAAAAAACATAGTATACTAATTCTCAATCTAAATCTTACATTCACTTACAGAGCGACAACCTCATTTCCCCTGGACACATTGACAGGGTTTTAAATCCTACTCTTCCTGTTGGTATTACTATCATTACACTTGCAGCCAGAACATAATCTATCTCATGCAACATTTAGATAACTGTTTTATTTTTAAGGAAATGCACCCACAGTCCGCTCAGAACACACTTATGTCTGTCAGTAATTCACCCGGCTCAGCAGACAGCATGACGATGAGGGACTCATCATTATATCGTTATAGCAACACCTGTAACTATCATTTACACTGCTTGTTATTGACTGAAAAATAAAACAAGCTCTTGGTGAAATCTTGACTTTAACAATAGCTCCCAGAATAGTTCTTATCTTTTTCTTTGATCGTTATGGTTGAGATGAGTCAGAGTGAGTTCATCGTGTGTTCACTGTGTGTCTGTATACACTCATACATCTACATCTTTGCATAATAATAAAGTGGAGTAAGTCACTTATAATGACTCATCATTCCTAGGATTAAAGAGATGTAGATAGCCTGGCACTAATACGATCCGTTCCTGAAATGATGACAATAATAATTAATAAATAAAATGTCCCCTGAGAGTACGAATCCCTCTCCCATCCTCAATACTTTGCTGAGGTATTGTGTTAACACAGGGAGTCAAAGCATCTAACTGTGGACTTCATTATCTGCCCAAATAATGGAATTTCGTTAAATTCGGTTTAACTGCAGTCACAAACGTTTCTCAAGAATTGTTGAGGTGAACGTTCATATTAAGTTATTGCTCACTCTAAATTGATTTTATTTTGACAATTTATGTGAGGTTAACTGAAACTGAGGCTGAAAGAAGCCAGGTTTGTATTAACAAGATGAAGAGGGGTAATAACCTAGCCTGTTGCAAAGTATTGTCATTTGAACAATTTTTCAATTTAGTGCAGTTCTAACAAATGTGCATTATGAATCAAATAAAGCTTTGGTTTGGACTGGCCGTCAACTTCCAATTCATTAAAGTGCCTGAAACTTGCATTCTTTCTAATGGCCATCAGGGGGCGACTCCTCTGGTTGCAAAGAAATCTGATTGTATAGAAGTCGATGGGAAAATGACTCTACTTCTCTCTTAATTTATTCCCTCAGTAAACATTGTAAACATGAGTTTATGTCTCCGTCTCTAGTGTCAAGTCTTCTTCAATACAGCATGATGTTCACTCAGTAACTTGGTCCCGTGATGGGAAGGCTTCAGGGAGAGTTGTCTGTTTTCTTCTCCACACTTTAACTCCTTGGCTGTGTGTTTTCAGTCATGAAACGTTGGTTCAGTTGTCCCTCTCCTCTCCTCTCCTGTCACCTCCAGTTGCCAAATACAAAGATGGCAATGACCAAAAACTAAGATGGTGACATCCAAAAGGTCCAGGAGGCGACTTCCAGGATGCTGAACTCAAGGCTTCAAAGCTGCAGTCCACAAACGCCACAGTGACCACATCCACTTCTTATGAACAGTTCACGGTTTGGACCCAACGTTGGCTTTTCATAATAAAAACTAAAATACAGATTTGACAGATTGTCTTTGTTATGATACCCCGGCTGCCTGTTTCTTCATCTACACATCTTAATCCTTCATCGCTTATCGACAGAAGGGTTAGTGAAGACAAATCATTTAAAAAGCTGTGGTTTCCTTCCTCGTCTCGCACCTGTGCATCCGCACATCTCTTGTGACTCCTCCCCCCAGCAGCTCTACAAACAGTTCAACAAGCCACAGGTATTTGCCTTTGTTACCGAGCTAACAGTCTGAACTAGCGCTCAGGGACGCTAAGCAACAAAGAGTGTTGGCTTGGCAGGTGACAACATGTCCAAGCTAAGATGTGCACATGTGAGGGCAAAACAAACAAGTGGAGAACGAGACAGACGGACATGTTGTTTCCCTCCTGTTCACACCTCACCACCTCCCTGTTCTCATGCTGCAGGCAGCATGCGGCATGTGGGGAGAAGTAGCTGAGAAAATTGGGGACTGAGCTCACTGTTCCACTCCGGTGACTTTTGTAGGGTCCCCAGAGCACGGGAGATGTTGGTTAATCCCTGTGTGTGTGTGTGTGTGTGTGTGTGTGTGTGTGTGTGTGTGTGTGTGTGTGTGTGTGTGTGTGTGTGTGTGTGTGTGTGCACATTGTTGGGGTCTCAAGAAGGTGGAATAATAACTGCCATTTGTATTCCATGTTGGTACTAAAGACTCACACCAAAGTACAAGCACACAGGCACACAATAAATCTCCCACACTTCCCACACACATAGCTGAGCCTGTATTCCCTGCAGGGCCGAGGCACGGTGTGATACACCCGTCCTGGGATTCACCCAGCGGGGAAATGAAGAGATACCTCTGAAGGAAAAGGGTTAAACGACTTGGCATCCCCTTGCCCATCATCCCGTGTCACCCTCAAGCCCTCGCCTCCCAACTCTATCTGGCTGGCCCTCATGACTGAACCCCTCCTCCTCCACTGCACTCCCCTCAGACCCACTCACAGATGTGCCGCCGTGGGGCTCAAGAGTTCTGAAGAGCGGCTTTTGGAAATGTGAGCGTGGACACAATTCAGCACTTTCGTGGCGATATTTCTTCATCTTGTCGTAGCGCAGCTCCGGTCGTCCCCAAAGCCCTGAAATCACTCCAGTGCTCTTATTAAAACTTTCTGTCACACGGAAAAGCTTCAGCAGAAATAAAGGCGGCGGGTGAATATTTTCTCAGTGAAAGAAATTGCTGAATGTACAGAGGCTTCAGCTCCTCTGAAGGTAGGATCTGGACTGTTCAGCCTCGTAGTATCACATGTACTGTACGCCAATACTCATCGCCAAGGGAAATATCAGTTTCCAGCTATACAACCCAAATGTGAGTAGATTTGTCAATCACTGGTATGTAAACGAGATACTGCCGGATGATATTCCTTAAATATCTGAACTATTACTAAATGAATCTTCGACCATATTTGTTACGTTTCTCAAAGTCCTGTGAGCGACTCATTTTGGGTCAAACTCATAAAATGACTCTATTTCTGGGCTTCTAGTGTCGAGAAAGACTTTCTTTTCACTGCTCATTGTTTACAGTCCAATGACTTGAGATGCAAGACGAGTGGGAAATTAATCTCATCTTCTAAAAAGATACAGGGACAATATCTGTGGTTATTGGAACCACTTGTTCCAGCTTTATTCCTCTCTGTGTTGGATAGTAAATGAATGTGTTAGGATTCTGATCACATTGGGCTCTTGGGTTTATTTCCGTGGCCTCATTTCCGATGTGAGCGGTTACTTTTACTCCAAAGATGTGTTCTTTGTCTCATAGTGGAGCTTCACATCGCTGCATACTGGGTGTAAACTGCCAGTGGAATGAACATTTAAGAGTCCGTCCATTCTGGTTTAAAGACTCTGGTTCAGCTGTCAGCAATCTTTTTTTTTGGAGAACGCCATAACCACTTCTGTGCCTCTCCTGTGTGTAAATCTCACTGGAGTTGCGATGCTAACCAGAACACACGTGTTTAACTGGCTGAGTAGCATCACGCAAAATGATTTACAACGCATGTATTGGTTGGTGTTGACCGCTGAACGAGTGCCGTAAAGTCGAGTGTCAAGCCAAGATGGTAGAAGCCCCAAAACCAAGATGGCGACCGGCCAATACGGCAAACTTGAGGCTTCAAAGTGGCGTTAGGGTGACTACATCCACTTGGTGCATCTTCAGAGCTGCGTAATCTGCATTTGATACCTCTGAGGTGCCGACCAAAATAACCCACTATGAGTAGCAGAAGCTTAACGGTTGCACATGGTTGTCAACATGGAGATGGCTGGAAGCTAATGGTTCTAACAGCGCACACTGTGCTAACAGCGCACACTGTGCTAACAGCGCACACAGTGCTGACAGAGCTAACCCCTGTTAGAGGAGACGATACAACAGACATCCTCCATTAGAATCAGTATCCCTTTACGGGTACTGGCATTGGCATTATCATTTTTTAAACAATACCAATCCCTATTCATCATCATAATCTCTACTTTGTGGTAAAACAACAACGTCACTCTCTCTCCTAACAGTAGTCTTCCTTGCTTCATTCATATTCAAATATGAGATAAATAGATCTGTATTGATGTGTTTAAGGCATTTTTTCAAACAGCACCATGTTATTTGTTTTTTTTGGTTTGGGTCTTAATTTACATTGTCAAAATGAATAATGAAAAGAAAGAAGAAAAACAAGCTTCATCAAATCAAATTCCTGGCACAAATGAAGCAATTTCCCAAACAATCAGGAAACAACTCGCAAAGAGATGTGATGTTTCCTCTCTGGGAACCGGGCAATCAAGAACTAATAATGAGCACATTATTTTGTTTCTGAGCAAAACCAATTTGTGTCACGTCTGAATGAAATCCAGCTATCATAAACTCGCCAAATAGACAAAAAACAATGAACAGGCATTGGGCAGCAGCCTCTCCTGCAGAGCACGTCTGGGTGTAATGTGTGTAACGTTTAAAACCAGTGGTGTTACTTCTAAGGGTTAACAGGCCTTTGGGGTTCATCCCTAATATCCCGTCTTGACTGTCTACCTTCATGCCGTCACCACGGGGCATAACATTTGGTCTGTTCCTCGAGACCTTTCCACCTGCTCCCATCTGCCCCCGGGAGTCAGAAGCTTTGTGATCTGAGCTCATTGGGCTGCAAACAGTTTGAGAGACTGACCTCTCTGTCTTCTTTTTTTTCTTCTCTTTTTCCTGCTATCAATCTTTTCCCACTCCATCTTCTGCATCCGACTCGTCCATCTCTGTCGCTTTATCACTTACTTTGTGAAAGGGTTATCGACATTTAAAGCTGCTTCTCCGAGTTACCCTCTAGCTCAGGGGTGGGCAAACTTTTTGGCTCAGGGGCCACATTGAATTAAAAAAATTGACAGACGGGCCGGTATCAGGTGGATGGAGAGTGTTTGTGTGAACCTGTCACGGGAGGACAATGTTTAGGACCCAAATGCAGACCACATGAGAGTATGAGTATCTGGTAAAACAGATTATTGGAGCCAAAGGGAAGGTGGGGAGCCTGTGGTCCGCCACAGGGGGTGCTGGGCGGTGTGAGACCCGTGGCTCTACACTTGAGGACGGCGAGGCCGGCAGGGGGCGGTGTGAGAATATAACGTACATGACTCAGCTTTTTTGTTCAACTCGCTGGTTAAATCTTCATCAATTTGTTCTACACGCCGAGTCACTGTTCTGCGTGATAAACTCTCCTTCAGAGAAAGGCTTGCTAGCTTTTGCTAATTTGAATGCGAGCAAAAAACGTGCCTTGGTGCTTGATTCTTTTATAGCAGTTTGGCGGAGAAATTTTTTTTGCTGACTCTTTAAATTGGCTGCCAACCTCTTAGCAGTAGCCGCCCGTTCTGTCGTTGACTGTAGGCTAGCATAGTTAGCACGCTTGGCGGAAAAGTGGCGGCTAATATTGTATTCTTTGAATACTGCAATGGTTTCTTGGCAAATAAGACATACTGCCTCTGATCGTACTTCGGTGAAAACATACTTAGCAGTCCACTCATTAAAGACTCTGCCCTCACTGTGGACTTGTCTCTTCTTGGGTCCACTCATTGTGACAGAAGGGATCACTGCAGGAGGCTGGCAGACAGAACCCTGTATGTCACGTGACATGAGCGCGCAGGGTGGAGTGTGGTTAGTTATGTTAGTTATACTGAGGAAAAACACTCTGCATGCAGCTGTCAGCTCATTTTACAACTCTAAAACTGTTGGAGTACAAACCCTGTCTCCGGCGACAGAAAGTGATTCATATTACCGTAATGCTTCTAAAGTTAACGCTTTACGACATAATTAAAAAGGATTCTGACGGCTAAGAAGTGGAGCTTTTCAGTGTTTTGCGGTATGTTACGGTAATAAAAAAAATAAAAAAGTGTGGCCTTGTCTGTGGGATCAGTGGGGGAGGGGTGGGATGGACCAGCAGCACAGCAAGTGTTGTGTGTCGCTCTAGTCCAGCAGAACTCGGCAGGCAGCGGTCCGCACGGCGCTACAGACTGCTGGAACGCCTCTCTGCTCCCGACTTGATTTTCCCAAAGCACGATGACCACAACAGACCAGCGCTGATGTTTCTTCATGCTTATTTACTCCACAGCGCTCTTTTAGGCTTTTGGTGTGTATGTTCTTCTGCAGCAGAGCCGTGTGCGCAGCAGAAGGCCTTACAGCGGTCTTTCTGCTGCAGAACACACCAGAAGCCTCAAAGAGGCTGTGCAGTAAATACTCATGAAGAAACATCAGCGCTGGTCTGTTGGGGTCATCGTGCTTCGGGAAACTGAACTTGGGAACGGAGAAGCGCTACAGCGGTCTTTACTATAACTTTTTTTTTTTTTTTTTTTAATGTTATAATAATTATAGTACTCGGTGGGCCGGATTAAAATGGCCGTAGTTTGCCCACCTCTGCTCTAGCTCTACCGCTAAAGCTAGTGCTACGTCTTCTTTTTTATACGTAAAGCTGCTGCATTTAGCATTTCAACATTGTGATCCCTCCCACATTTTACCTTGTGTTTGATTATGAATTCAAACAGACTAACTGTGTTTACGTGCTGCAGGTTACCCAAAGGAACTTTCACAATGCAAGTACATTTAGCAAAAGTTAATCCTCATTGCCCAGCTTGTCACATACGGACGCTTGGTCAGGACCACAATCGTCGGATTAGGTTTTAGGCAACAACATGAACTAACTAATATTAACTAGGTTTAGAAAGAGATTTCAGCTTTGGTGGCCTTGTTCCCCCACTTAATCCCCTCAGGTCTTTCCTTAATAGAACATGGACTATTCAGGGAACATAGCAGGAATTTGAGCAGAAGGCCTTCTGAAAATGAGTCCCAGACAACAGAACACCTTTTGAAAAGTGAACTTAATGTGTGTTAACAGAACATAGGACCTTGGGAACATAAAATCCTCAGCACTTGGAAACATAGGGCTGTGGGAACATAAGATCTTTTAGTCCATCGTCTTTATATACACTCAGCCTTTTTTTTCTCCAGCTATAGCCACAACTATTCTCGCCCAAAAAGCTCTCATTAACCCAGGAGGGTCAAACATATCCGGCCCGCCAGGGGATCCAGTCCGGCCCGCGGGATAATTGTTAAAATTGCAGAAAAAAAGAAAGGAAAAAAACTACCTGAGTTGGGACTCGAACTGCTGATCCTCTGATTGTAAGACGGGCATGATAACCATTGAGCCACAATTGATTGCAGCCCTGACTTTACTAAAAATACTGCGAGGGAATCTGCAGAGGAGCCCAGGCAGGTAAACAGTGGGCTGATGTCTGAATTGTTGGTCTTTATGTTTCTAGTTTATTTCTAGTTTAAGAAAGACCTTAAAAAAGGGTTTATCATCCAAAAACCTTCTCCAATGATTTAAACATAGAGAAATATTGTCATGATGGTGTGACTTTACTGGTCCGGCCCACTTGAGATCAAAATGGGCAGCATGTGGCCCCTCCACTAAAATGAGCTTGACACCCTGCATTAACCTATGTACACTACTCTGCCTGCTCAGCACAAACCAGCACACACAGTTATTGCTTAGCAGTGGAGAGAATTGAGCAGATATTTCTCCCAGGAGTTGGAGAGCCAAAACGGAGCTAAAAGACGGTGAAGATTGGCACTCACCACAAAGGTAGTCCGTCTCATAAACTGCCGCACCTGGAAAGAGGTTTGCCAACTCGTTAGCCACAGCAACTTATTGAGGCGGTTATGTTAACGTTGAGCTTGTTCCGCTGTCCCTAAGTGACCAAATAAATCTTTTAATGGAGGTTTAAGGCTTTGATATATTTAAACCAGGTCTTGCACCTTCCCTCTGCAGCCCGTTGCTGCTGACCTGCTGAACTCCTCACCACCAATGCAGCTTCGGAGCAGCCACCTGTGAATAATTCCATTCTCAACCCGCGGGGCCGTCCCCACCAGCCCGGCCTTATATTTACACCATCACACCATCCCTCTCTTTTCTCTCTCACAAAACAGGCCCCCAACCTTTTGATAAGCTCTGCCAACATCGCGGCAGCCTCTACATGAGCACTGGCTTCAAACCGCATTGTCGTGTTTACTCGGCTGCCTTTCTCCAGCGCCAGAAATCACTGCTGAGCCCATAGTGGAGGTGTCATGGGTCTACTTCAATAAAACATCCGCGATGGCCGCGTTGCTCGCGCTCAACCCGGTAACATTAACATTATTTGACTGCCGAATGGTGCCGTCTTTTTATCGGTCCCGCAGATTGATGACGACACACCCCGAGGTTCTCTGTACGTCATTAGTTAGTATGAGCTCACGGAAGAACGCGTTGTTGCATCGAGCGCTGTCCTTAACACAACTATGCTTAACACTCCCTTTTCCCGCCCCCATGGTGTGACTTATGGCCGCCATACCAATCTTAAAGTGCAGCCAAAAAAAATCAAATCATCAGAGACCTCGAGCGTAACCATCTTACATCTAAAGTACAACTGCCACCTGAAACACTGACCTACGGCTCATTGAGACCTTTGCAGGCCTCCTTTCCATCTTCCCTCCACAGATTATCTTATTTCCTCTCACACTCCGTCCTATGAGCCCGTGGCTGCTCCATTATAACCCCCCCCCCCCCCCCCCCCCCCTCGCCCCCGCTTCACCTCCAGGCCCGCTGCCTGAACCGATCAGAAGTTTGGGGTGAGCCTACGCTTTGTACCGCACAAGTTTCACAATAAGCTCGGCAACTTTGTCCCGTTGCACAGCGGCTGATCAATGGCCAACGGAGGAAAGGGCTTGATTTGGTGCCGGAACAGGATTTGGACCTCTTGGTGTTCGACTGCCTGTGTTTTGGTATCAAATGTGCTTAGATCGGTGTGGCGGTCCACATTGCTGAAGCAGACCTGAGTGGACAGGAGGACAGGGTCGTGAACGACGGAGAGAAACACAAACCTGTCTCTTTGCGCCTCCTGCTGATTTTATATCTCTCACTAATAAATGTAAATTAAATAGATTTTGTTTGTTTTGACAGCTAGGCGTTGTCCAATGTGTTCCAGGCAACAATGCCTACTAATTTACAAACTGAGCTTGCCTTTATACAATATCAAGAAAACAGTAACGTATTAATTGCATTATAAAGAAACAAAGGTTGAAAATCCTGTAAACACCTCGCGTACCGTACCCCTTCTCCGAGCCATGATGACATCATCAGCTAATTACTCACCTGCGGATACTTCACATCAACACCATTCCTTTGGACAGCTTTGAATACATATTGAGCGACCAGGACCCAGCTGACCAGGACCCAACCACGAGGGCTTTTATTGTGTAATTACACTCAAACTAAACCTCCAGGTTCCAGATCCTCTCTCCCTGTACAGCCTCCTTCATCCGGCTCTGCGGCATAATGGCTCCACCGTGGTGGTTTGACCTTCCCTCTCCTGTCAGAACAGTAGCGTTCGTAAAGATTTAAGGATCCTTTTATTCAAGTACTATACGTCAACCTCCCTGAGTCACCTCCTCTTACCTCTGCTCACTCTAATCCCTCTTTAAAAAAAAATCTCCTCCTCTTCTCCTTGTTGCTTATTTTCTTCCCCTGCTAATTTTTAAGTATTTTTACAGCATCTCAGCACTCACGGGAAATTGTAAGGGCACCATGACTTTGAACTTTGCAGTACTTTGCAGTGATAAACGCTGCTGCGCGTCTGGGAAAAGAAACTCTTTCCAATTGCACACGGGCGGAGCAACGTACTACATGGCTGCTGCCAGGGCTGGGATCTCAACGAGACAAGAATAATAACGACATAGCAATCTGTCCGGGAGTAATTAGCTCACCTGATAGATGGGGCCGATCGGAAAAGTGTGGTCGGCGGTTTAATGGTGCCGATCAAGCAAAGAACACGCTCAGCCGACTGCTCCTTTAAGGGTGGAGCAGCAAACGTGGCGCAGCTGGAATAAACGAGGCCCATGTCACGGATAAATCTCTGATTGATGAAAAAAAATAAAGAATGTTCTTGTATCACGTTTGTTATATGCTAATGTGGTGCTGTAACAATGCAGATAAGACTAAATCCAACGGTTTCTGAAAAAAAAAAAGTCCTCCCATGCTTTTTTAACTTGCACGTTGTAGTGAGGATCACTACAACGTGCAAGTTAAAAAAGCATGGGAATGATGGAATGAGCTAGTTATTCACAACATGCTATTACAGTATATTGAATAAGACTTCAATTCCCTTCTGACATAACACTGTTCCAATGATTTCCTCTAGAAATACACTGTAAGTAACTTCAGGCTACTTTGTTGCTTTTTAAAGTATTTAGCGACAATGTATTGTTTTACGTTCACCGCGAGAAAAAAAGAAACAGGGAGTGGGAGGGGCCCCGAAGAGGACCGCCTCCTCGAAGAGGACCGCCTCCCCGGAGAGGACCGCCTCCTCAAAGGGGACCGCCTCCCCGAAGAGGACCGCCTCCCCGAAGAGGACCGCCTCCCCGGAGAGGACCGCCTCTTCAAAGAGGACCGCCTCCCCCAAGAGGACCGCCTCCCCCAAGAGGACCGCCACCCCGAAGAGGACCGCCTCCCCGGAGAGGACCGCCTCCCCAAAGAGGACCGCCTCCTCAAAGGGGACCGCCTCCTCGAAGAGGACCGCCTCCCCCAAGAGGACCACCTCCCCCAAGAGGACCACCACCCCCAAGAGGACCGCCTTCCCCAAGAGGACCACCTCCCCCAAGAGAACCGCCTTCCCCAAGAGGACCACCACCCCCAAGAGGACCGCCACCCCGAAGAGGACCACCTCCCACAAGAGGACCATCACCGTAAGTAAATAAGTAAATCCAAGTTAAATGAGTCTTGCTCAATAAAAAACCTTGTTTAAGTAGCCAGAAAATAGATTCCTGTAAGGATATAATTAATGTGTGTGTAAGTAAGTTGCTTTATTTTCCGGGAGCGGTGATCTTTGTTCTTAACGTCAACGTCACGTCCATCAAGAGTCTTATGTTTGGCTCCATGAAAATGGTCGTAATATTTTTGCTATTGTGTCAAGCTGTAAAATGATAGATGAACAAACGTTGAAGCACTTGGAACAAAAGGAAAATGTAAAGTTCAAAGGGTCATTTTTCCTTTCCATGAGGCAACTGGAAGTGGAGCAGTTATGGCTATTCTGTCATGTTGGGGAAGTGAGCCAACAACTCATAACTCAGGAAGAAGACTAAGTGATGAAAGGTGGAAATAAACAACGTGTGTGATTGTATTATCGACAGTGATTTTGGAACTCTTTTTCTCGTGAGATACAGTATGACATGTATAACTGATGTCAAGCAGATTTGTGTTGCTCATGGTAAATAAATTGATTCTGCTGAGCGAGGTCGTCAAAAACAAAAACAAACTTTTGACGATTCGTCTCCTTTGCTGGTCGATTAAAGCCGGAGGAAAAGATTTGATGGTTCAAGTCCCGTGGCGGGAGCCGCGTATCGTCTCTTTTAATTATTTCCAAAGGCAGTAAATATAATGCAAAAAACTCAGCGTTAACCTTTTGTCAGTTGAGTGAGGAACAGCCAGTCAATACTTCAGCCTGAACTGACCAGACTCCATGAAGAAAGGCATCGCTGCGTCCCCGTCGCTCGGCTTCCAGCAACACAGATAAGTATGAAGGAGTTGGCCGAGATCCCAGCGTTGAATATTCTTAACGGTCGTCAGTGAGTTTAAGCGATAAACTCCACACTGACAGGCCGATACACGGGCCAGCAAAGAGTAGAAGCAGAATTTAGATAAAGATCAGAGTTTTATCGGAGCGCTGCAGAGGAACTAAATGCCTTTTATGATGTGAAATCCAGTTTGCTGATGCATTTTCATGTTGACGGATTGCAGAAACGGCACTTTGAAGAGTGATGCAAGAAGGCGTCGTTATTACCTCCTCCACTGTAAAGGTTCAGAGGGGCAACTAAAGTGACTTTCAAGTGTGTGTATGTATGTCCTCAGGGGACATGATGAATTATTTCACATTTTATTACGTGTTGTCAGATTCAGAGCACGTTTTATTTTTATTTTTTTTATGAGGGGGGGGGACAAAGAGGCAGATGCTGGTTTTGGCCGGGCAGACCGCAGCCGGCCAGATGCTACCTGACAGCAGCTGTGATGGCGGGAGGAAGGCTCTGTTTGAACAGCAGCGCCAGAGGAGCGAAGCTTCATGTGACACATGCCATCACATTCAGGAGAAACTGAGTGAGCAATGGCCTCACAAATGATTTCATATGCAAATGTTGCGCCACCTGAATGTTCACTGGATTATCTCTCGGTTCGACACTCCACTGATATCCTCAGCCGGCTGAAACCGTTTACTGGCTTGGAGCCGTGGTCTCTATTGCCTGAGAGCTCCTCACCAGCTAAGCCTTCTCATCTGATGGAGCACATGATCTGGACTGTTCACATAAAGGTTATGGCTTTCTGCATCCTGTATACCCAATCTATATTCACTACGGATGAAGGGCTTTCATTCTATAGGGGTTTTAGTTTTAAGTAGAAGTAAATATCTTGTGGTGATTGATAAATATAACATATTCTTTCACAAAGGCTTTATGAAATTCAATCTTCAATCTATTTGATTTCACGCATGTAAAAGAGTCAAAAGCCTCTTGTCTATTTACCATCCTGACTATGAACATATGATCCTTAACTGCAGGTAGTAAATACTGAGCGTTAGCAACACAACCCATTTCACGCCTTCATCCCAGTGCTGACGGTGCAAGTTCAGTTCAGTTCAGTTCAGTTATGTGAAAAAGAACAAAGACGTCCCTCCCTGCCGTGCAGGATAAACACGGAGGCCACGAAGACGTCAGCCTGCCGTATTTCACCATCCGGGCCGGGCCGCTGTCAGCTGCCGTGCATCATCCCCTTCATGCCCCATGAAGCTCGCGGATCGGATCCGCTAAAGACAAAATGGAGCAAATAACTTTTAGAGCTCTTAATTGAGGTTTGATTATACAGCTGCTGTACAATGCTCCAAACCTTTTTCATGGCATCGTCACAAAAACCATCACTCAAACCGCTCATTAGCCGTAAGCGATGCTCTGTCGGGTCAAGCAAACCTTCCTGTCGACGGCCGAGGATTTAAACACGGATTGGCTGTTCGCAGAGGAACATTATCAGAGATCGGCAACTTGAAAAGCATGAACGCTGATGTCCTGATCGCATGTTTCTCTGAATAATGGCAGATAACGAAGTCAGCAAAACTTAATTTCACACTGTGATGGTTAACGTGAAGCTATGTAATTACTCTGCGGTTCACAGGGGGGGGGGGGGGGGGGGGGGGGGGCGACCCGCGAGGGGAGATCCGTACGCATCACGGATTGACAGTGGCAGCGGACCTCAAGTAAACTACCATTCAGCCTTTTCTAGTCTTTTCTGCTGTTACACTACATGTCATCATATATATATATATATATATATATATATATATATATATATATATATATATATATCATCAGGACTAACTAACACCGTTCACACCAGCGGAGGGATGGGGACGACCGGACGCTCGTACAATGCGCCACTAGACGATTCCTCCACCGCCTCATGCATTGCTCATGTAATGGCCCAACACATCTCTCAGAGCACGCATTTAAGGTAAAGGTACTGGTGGGATTGCATCCTCCATTAAGCCGGACAGATGCTGTGTGTCTTAACATTGCGTGAGGAAAAGAATACAAAGAAAACCAACAAACTATGTTCTGAAAATCTGTGAAGTGGGAGTAGACCCCTCCCACATAGCAACAGACAGACATGCAGAGGTTTTGAATGTTTTTTTCCCCACTTTTTGGACCAAGATCTGAATTTTCTTCAGTATGTTTGTGAGGCGAGAAGCGAGCTGCGTGTTGGTGGCACAGGGATAAAAGAGGATGCTGCGACATCAGACGTGCTTTCCTGAAATACCGGAGACAAATGCAAATTGTGTTTTAGATTAGAAAAGAGGCAAAAAAAACAAAATGAAAATAGTCTCACAAGCAGACCTCACATGAAGTCTTCAAGTGAAAAGCAGGATGAGGATGTGAGCTTTGTCGCTTCAAAAGAACTTTCCAAAATAACGAGGTAGCTGTGGGTGAGGCACAGCGCCTCCTGTTCTTCTCACCTGCCGTTGGAAGTCGTTACAGAGTCAGACACTTTGGAAAGTTTCTGGCGAGACTTCACATCGGGTTTTAAAGGCGCTCGCCTCCAGCCACCGTCAGCTCCGATCGGAGACGGCTCGACGACAACTTATTCAACGACTGCCGACGAGTCTCCCGGAAGAAGAAGCGCTGCCGGGATCCTCGCTGCACATTTCAAGTGAAGCCCAAATAGAAACGTAGGACCTGTTGCAAGCCTTCACTGCATACCCAGTTAACTCAGCAGCGATGACTCACATCTATAACAAACATTTCTGTGGCCTCTGAAAGGGACATGATGACTTTTTAGCACTCGGACATTTAAGATGCAAAATGTGCGTTTGATCCAATTTTAGATTGACTCTTGATCTGTATGATTTAGTGTTTATTTTCTCTGTAACCGTTTCCGTCACAGCGGTTAATATTGTAGTGCCAGACAGCAGGTTCATGAAGGAAGGCCACTAGGAGATGAACAAAAGGTCTATTTGTTCAATAGAAATGTTTTTTAAACAATAACCACCTTTTTTTGTTCTCTTCAGTTATCCACCGGTTTTCAAAAGCAAATTAGACTGAAATGACAGAGAAGCTCAATATCTGAGATCTGTGAGTGATCCTGCTCCATTAAGAAGTGAGGCTACACAACAGAGCCGTATCTTTGTGTTATTTAAGGTTGTCAACCTCTTGTTGTGGCTCCTTTAAAGCGACGCAATTTCCACCCGCGACCTCGGCTTCAAGGCGCCCACGAGGTGAGCAACGATTCCCCAACCATCCTTTCATTTGATTATTATCAGAGGCTTGAGATGATTCATTACTTTACCAGAAGAAAAAGAAAAGGCGGATAGCAGATCATTTACAGTATCAGACATATGATCATTCTTACCCGCTTCCATTACTCATCGCGTGACCTCTGGCGTATCCGGTGACCCTGAAGAGGAGCTCGACCTCCAGCTCCTCTACCACTGATAGATGCTTCAAGCTTTCTTTGAACAACAAGTGGAAGCCTCGACAATCCAGGGGGCAGTTAAGTTTCTCCAGTTGGAAGTCAGGTGTGGGTAAGTGTGCTTGTGAGTGGACTTTTAAAGGGGTGGCCTCCTTTTTCCTTCACACACACGTCCACTGTGTGGAACGCTTACTCTGCTCCCGCGTTACTCACTTAAAGACCTCGACACTTTGCACCCGTCTAATCCTTCCATTGTTCTCATTCAGCTCCTCTCAGCCACACAGACTTCCTACAGAATGTCACTGCTATCACTTCATTAAGCTTCAAGAGTCTGGCACCTCTGAATAAGAAAGGGAATTCATTTACCGAAGGAGAGCTAGAGGTTATCTGACTAACTGGGCTCGACGGGTAGGAAGTGGACTCCACTTTCTTTTCACTTGCGTGTGATCCACTGACTCCAAGAGGTCAAACGGAGAAGTATTACGTCTCTCTCAAATGAGTGTGGTCGAGTCTTAAGCTTTTCTCCACGTTTGCCATTGAATCAGTCTTGATTGCCACTTCAACTCCTCTCGGTGTGACCTTCAGGTACGTCTTTACGTCCTGTAAGAGCTTCAACTCTTTCAACACTTTCAACACAGTCACATTTCAAAATATTGGAAACCTCAAAATATCTTTTCCAGTGAAAAGCATATATACATTTCCCCCAGAAAAGGTAACCATGGTAACCAAAGGTAACCATGTCCTGTTCTTACTACACAGAGCGGGCACCCCAAGTCTCTAAATTGTCGTTTCCTCCATTGAAGTGGTTCTGCGTCGCCATCTTGACGGCCGCTCCGAGGATCAGGGAGCGAGGAGCCCGAGAGCTTCCAGGAAGTGTTTTCACGCTGGACACGCCCCTCACTGCTCATCTGTTATGTGATTGGACGCTGCATTGGAGTTTCATACCAGAGACGATCACAGATTAAACTCAAGCTGTATATTATATCTGCTTTCTGACTCACCATCTGGGTGAAACACTTTCTACAACATGCATCGTCCTTTCATTCAGTCACGGGAGGCGGATCCTTCCTGACTGTCGGCCTGATGAGTTATTTAAGTTAACCTGAGACTTTGAGCCTAAAGAAATGATTCCAGTGGGAAAGAGAAACCATAATCATACTGTGGGTTATTTTATAATGATGTCACATCAGAATAAAAAAATAAAAAACTGACGTAAATAATTAATAAATAAGACGCATTCCACTGGTAGGAATGGATCCTGTGCGTATAAGCAGGACACAGAACACAGTATAAATACACTCACTGTGTATAAATACCATCTGTGTATAAATACCACTCACTGTGTATAAATACCACACACTGTATAAATACCACTGTGTATAAATACCACTCACTGTATAAATACCATCTGTGTATAAATACCACTCACTGTGTATAAATACCACACACTGTATAAATACCACTGTGTATAAATACACACACTGTGTATAAATACCATCTGTGTATAAATACACACACTGTGTATAAATACCATCTGTGTATAAATACCACTGTGTATAAATACCATCTGTGTATAAATACACACACTGTGTATAAATACCATCTGTGTATAAATACCACTCACTGTGTATAAATACCACTGTGTATAAATACCATCTGTGTATAAATACCACTGTGTATGAATACCATCTGTGTATAAATACTACTCACTGTGTATAAATACCATCTGTGTATAAATACTACTCACTGTGTATAAATACCACTCACTGTGTATAAATACCACTCACTGTGTATAAATACCATCTGTGTATAAATACACACACTGTGTATGAATACCATCTGTGTATAAATACCACTCACTGTGTATAAATACCATCTGTGTATAAATACCACTGTGTATAAATACCATCTGTGTATAAATACCACTCACTGTGTATAAATACCATCTGTGTATAAATACTACTCACTGTGTATAAATACCATCTGTGTATAAATACACACACTGTGTATAAATACCACTCACTGTGTATAAATACAACTCACTGTGTATAAATACCACACACTGTATAAATATCACTGTGTATAAATACACACACTGTGTATAAATACCATCTGTGCATAAATACACACACTGTGTATAAATACCATCTGTGTATAAATACCATCTGTGTATAAATACCATCTGTGTATAAATACCACTCACTGTGTATAAATACCACACACTGTATAAATACCACTGTGTATAAATACACACACTGTGTATAAATACCACACATTGTATAAATACCACTGTGTATAAATACACACACTGTGTATAAATACCATCTGTGTATAAATACACTCACTGTGTATAAATACCACTGTGTATAAATACCACTCACTGTGTATAAATACCACACACTGTGTATAAATACACACACTGTGTATAAATACCACTCACTGTGTATAAATACACACACTGTGTATAAATACCACTCACTGTGTATAAATACCACTCACTGTGTATAAATACCACTCACTGTGTATAAATACCACTCACTGTGTATAAATACACACACTGTGTATAAATACCACACACTGTGTATAAATACCACTCACTGTGTATAAATACACACACTGCGTATAAATACCACTCACTGTGTATAAATACCACTCACTGTGTATAAATACACACACTGCGTATAAATACCACTCACTGCGTATAAATACACACACTGCGTATAAATACCACTCACTGCGTATAAATACACTCACTGTGTATAAATACCACTCACTGTGTATAAATACCACTCACTGTGTATAAATACCACTCACTGTGTATAAATACACACACTGTGTATAAATACCACTCACTGTGTATAAATACACACACTGTGTATAAATACCACTCACTGTGTATAAATACCACTCACTGTGTATAAATACACACACTGTGTATAAATACCACTCACTGTGTATAAATACACACACTGTGTATAAATACCACACACTGTGTATAAATACCACACACTGTGTATAAATACCACTCACTGTGTATAAATATACCACTCACTGTGTATAAATACACACACTGTGTATAAATACCACTCACTGTGTATAAATACACACACTGTGTATAAATACACACACTGTGTATGAATACCACTCACTGTGTATAAATACACACACTGTGTATGAATACCACTCACTGTGTATAAATACACACACTGTGTATAAATACACACACTGTGTATGAATACCACTCACTGTGTATAAATACACACACTGTATAAATACTACTCACTGTGTATAAATACACACACTGTGTATAAATACCACTCACTGTGTATAAATACACACACTGTGTATAAATACACACACTGTGTATGAATACCACTCACTGTGTATAAATACACACACTGTGTATGAATACCACTCACTGTGTATAAATACACACACTGTGTAAATACCACTCACTGTGTATAAATACACACACTGTGTATAAATACACACACTGTGTATGAATACCACTCACTGTGTATAAATACACACACTGTGTATAAATACACACACTGTGTATGAATACCACTCACTGTGTATAAATACACACACTGTGTATGAATACCACTCACTGTGTATAAATACACACACTGTGTATAAATACACACACTGTGTATAAATACCACTCACTGTGTATAAATACACACACTGCGTATAAATACCACTCACTGTGTATAAATACACACATTGTGTATAAATACACACACTGCGTAAATACCACTCACTGTGTATAAATACACACACTGTGTATAAATACTCTTGCAGTGTGTTTAGGGGTAACAGACGACAGAAAACATCTCCACTCTGACACTGATGTCTTTATTAATATTATTAAGTCGTAGTTTAACACCGTCAACGGAAAACATTATACGATCATTTATCAAAGGACGTCTCATGTCTCTTAAAACATATTTCCTCGCGTCCTCTCTCCTCGCGTCCTCTCTCCTCGCGTCCTCTCTCCTCGCTTGGTAGGAAAGGACGCAAGTGAAGGAAACAGGGAAGCAGTTTAGAGACTTGGGATGCACCACAGATTCACTTTGACTGAAAGGACCCTCAAGCTAACGGTAGCTAGCATGTTGTTGGAACGGCTTCATTCCGGGCGCTGAGTTGAGTCCAAGAGGGCTGCTTTCATATCTTTGTACACTGATGAACACACGTTTGAGGTGTGCATTGATCTGCCCCTTGTACAAACAATAGGAGTGGATTCATTGATTCACTGCGAGCGCAGCAGGGATAAGCGCATGTGAAAATGGCACGCTTGCAAAACCCTGACAACACGAAGGCAGTGCCTTTAACAGCATACTAAAATAGACTGCCATACACAATCAGTCAGTCCAATAAAGTCATCTTTGAACACAAACAAAGGCTCAGCAATGTGCCCGCATCTGTGCCGAAAAGAAAGATAAGAGAAAATATGTCAATATGAGGGAACATATCAAAGCACGAAATCAGTTATGAGGAAAAAAAGCCATTCACCAGTCGATCGTTGTTAATAAAATGGCCTTTTACTGGTATGCTTTCCTCGCTCTGGCTCCAGTGTTGCAGCAGAGGGAAAGGACCTGCTTTCCAGCTCAGTGGAGACGGTGCCAGGCCTCTGGCCGGTCATTGGCTCAATCCCCGAACCTGCTGGGTGCAACAGTGCATATGGAAAAGATATACATGACTTATTCAAAGTGAAGAGGCACACTCCCTGGCCAACTCTCCAGGCAACAATGGCCGTGTTTCTAAAAGTACAAGCTGATCTGTTGTTAATCGCTTTTCTCCCAGCCGAAGGGTTGAGGACACTGCGGCAGCCAGATGTCCTCAACCCACCCACGCCGACATGCTCCTCCTGCGGGGACCGAGGGAAGTCCCGGGCCAGATGGAAATGTGATCTCGTCAGGGTCCGGGTTCTCCTCGGTTCCCCGGCCAGTTATGTACGTTAAGAATGCCGTCAGCTGCACAGCCCCATTAACCAGGAAGAGACGTGTGTCTGCCATTCTTTCAGCCACCGGCACACATTCAGCTAGCTTCATTGTGTTAGTCCGTTAAACAAGCCGGTCTCACTGTCGGTGCCCCATCATGCCAAAGTCTGGTCTTAAATGTAACACTTTTTCTTTTTAAATATGTATCAATTATTTTTTCTCAAATATATATCAGTCACTTTTCAAAATCCACATGAAACACTCTTCACATCGGCACAAATTAGATCGACCGCACGCACAGCACTAAATAATTAGAAAATAGAACTTTTTTTTTAACAGACTCCATTACATCACTTCATGGGTCGTGGTTATCTGGACCGTGGTCCATGCCTACTACTCATTATAGGAATAATTTCTGTCTTCTGCATGTAATGTGCTGTAACTCTGTTACGTGGTTCATTCTGGTCACATGACATCTATTCTTCTGTTCGTCCGGGGAGAGGGATCCTCCTAAATTGACTGATTTTGGGCTACACAAAATAAACTGCATTGAATTGAATCACTTCTGGCAAACTTTACGGGCAATTAGGTCAAAACTGCATCTCCAACTTGTATTTCCCAAATATCCTCCGGTCTTGCTCGGCTACAAACACAAAAGCACGAGACTTGCTCAGCACCATAATTACGCTACAGCAATACTACTCTATAAATGACCAAGTCAAAAGGATCTGCCTACATTAATAATGCTAAATATCTATGTATATACACACATATATATATATATATATATATATATATATATGCATATAATGATAATAATATATAATAATAGCATTATTAATGTATAAATATGGGTATACGAGTATACTTTATATTTACAATATTGGCGTACCTTGCATAAGGGTTTATGACACAATACAATTCTGTACATTTTTGGTCATTACATTTTACTCTGATGACTTCACTGAATGCAACAGCAGGGTTGCATAGTCAGACAGTAGCTGCTGGTCCGCCTCAGGCAGACTAATGGTCATCAGTCATGGTGGTTTAATATGTTTCATGTGGGAAAAGGCTGACTCACATTAATAAACTCTGACAGACACTTGTCAAGCTGCTCTGTCAAGTTGTGCACACGCCTTCCGTTGCGTCTCCAGCTCTGACGCCAGGCTTTAGAAGTTCCTTTAAATCAAGGCGCTGCAGCTTTGAAGACAGATGTTGCATTTTCTGTTTGAAAGCATCAACTGATCTGATCCTATCAACCACGGTTTGTCTTTCCCTTGCAGCTCTAAATTAAGCTCATTCAACAGATCGGTTAAAAATGACATGTGGAGCAGCCACTGGTCGTCATTTAGCTGGTTGTATTCTGCATGTTTAACAACATGGAGACACTCCTTTATCTCCGGACAGAGCTCTACAAGCCGTCTCACATCAGTGTGTAGGACAGCCGTCTTTGAAGAGCTCTCGCTCCAATAGGTGATCTTTGTTGCCACATCCATGATCTCTTTCATGTTTAGCATTGTAGCGCAGAATGCTTGTTGGTGTATTATTCAGTGGTAATTAAGGAAGTCGGGGAAAACATCGTTCTCCCTGCACTTAACAATAAATCCGTTCAAGCGACCGACCATTGCGGGCGCAGCGTCCGTGGTGATTGACATTAATTTGCACACCAAGAGCTGGGTTTTGTCGATAAAGTTTTTTTTTTAATTTTGAATGGCATGCGATCTACCTGCACTACCTCTGCGGTTGACCGGTCGATCGCGATCGACGTGTTGGGCACCCTTCACCCTTACTCTAGAGCCACGAAATATGGCACAATTTTTGATGTTTTTTTTAGACTTGAAAGGACGTAATTTGGTCCCAGGCCGAGTCGTTAGTCAGTCAAATGAACATCAACCACGCTCTTTGCCTAAAACTAACTTCCTGTTAAGACAGAAGTGTTTTTCGTAAGGACACTATGCATGTAACGCCATGACACTTCCAAAACTGATGCAAAAGGGCGACCTAGAGCGTCATTGTATGAAGGTTAGAGCCACTGACCAGTCGGTATTTGACGAGTTGGGAGTGAGAAGGCGTTGTGTAGAATGATCGCTTAAATACCAGTTGTAGCTGCAACATTAACAACCATGACTTAATTAGCCTGCATGCCATTTCGCCGATAAACAGTCCATTAACTTCAGGTCTGTGGCCGAGCAGGAACACCCTTAGTTTCCTCCACGCTCCGTAAAGGGCACACTACTGGATTCAACTGTGAGGACTGGAATGCTCTCAAATGGATGGAATTGCCAACGATACTGGACTGCAAAGCTGCAGGTCAATACTTAAAGGTCAACTCTGCAATGTTTCAACCTGGTACACATGTTTTTGTGTCTGACTAATGGGGACAGCAATTCCTTTAAATTGCTGTGGCGTTGAGGGAGGATGCTGCAGACGGAATGGGCTGCAATGTAATTGCTTGAGGCAAGCTGGCACCATCATCATTAACATCCACTAAACGTGTTTATTTTGCCACTGACATGCTCAGATTGTCATATTAAGTTTCTGAAAATACTATTCTTTTTTTTTATCTGCCATCTGTTCGTTCAGAGAAGTCTCGCTCGGAAATCCAAATTTAAATCACATAATAATCAAGACATCATTTAAAGATAAATATGGTAAACAAAAGAAGTATATATTATAAAATAAAAGGAAACTGTCCTGTGGTCAGTGGGGGTCCTGGGCTTTGTTGATGACATTGCCAGCCATGACATTGAAAATCTTTTAAAAGACACGAAGCTACGCTTTCCATCCTCCCTTCAACACACTGACTTTGAGGAGTGATGACATTGATGACATTGCAGCTCAATTGGAGTGTGGCTGCCATCTGCAGAGTTTGACCAATTTCCCAAAAGTTATTGTCTTCATTAGTCTCTTAGGCACAAAAACATGGAGGGAAAAAAGGGTCCAGGTTGAAAAAATATAGGCTATGTTGATATATTGAATCTTAACTGAAGCACAATCACATCTCCACTGGACGCCATCGGTGTTGCCCCGTAGGGGTCGAGGACATTTCTCATGCAGTTGCAAAGTTGCCATAACTTGTCAAGCCGTTGAGAATTTCCGGGCTCCTGTCCTGCGTTGCCCTGTTCATTAGTCTGCTGCTGGCCATGCGGAGGGAAGGAGGGAAGTGAAATAAGTTCTTGACAGCTGAGACTGCTATGACAGCCCAGAGGAGAAAAGTTGGCTGGAACTCATAATATCTGCATCCTCATTATCCATTGCTCCTGATATAAAAACACTGCAGTTTCCGTTCCTTCCGGTGAAAGTTTGCCGTGCTGTCGGTGAGGAGAAGCCACGTCTTAGTCCTCATGCCACCTGTAAGCTCCCTGCAGGGTCTGTGTGTGTGTGTGTGTGTGTGTGTGTGTGTGTGTGTGTGTGTGTGTGTGTGTGTGTGTGTGTGTGTGTGTGTGTGTGTGTGTGTGTGTGTGTGTGTGTGTTCTGTATAGACAGAACTACAGAACACACTTTAGCTGGTTGACGCTCAAACGCTCCGGGCTCATTGATTTCCAACAAAATCACACGAGAAATCAAAGCATGTCTTGTATTCATAACTCTTCCTCGCAGAAGGAGTTTCTTCTAAGAAGATTCTCTGAGAGTTTCCCCTTTCCTCTCCCTTATAAATCAGGCATTTCAAGAGGGTTGAAGTAGGAACTAGTTCCCTGTATTATGAGGAATCCTTTGAGAACAATAGTTTTTAAATGCATGTGCTGGTGGGGTCAACTGTAGATTGACTTGGAATTAGTTTGGTAACTCATTGGTATTGAGCGATGGAAGAGATTTAGCATACTTTGCAAAATGAGTTTATAAAGTAAAAAACTTAAACAAGTCTTTGTGTTGAATAATGTATTCAACCTTTTTACCCACTTAATGAATATGATACAATTGTTATGTTAATTGCTAAAGAATATTCTGAAAAGTTGCAATGGTTGGAATCGGTTGGAATATGTTATGTCTGCAGAGGAGGGGGGGACGGGGGAGGGTGGGGTGGAGGGCATCATTAGCAAAGGGACCTACACTCGCCCAAAAGTACTGTTTCCGTATACAGTCAAAAATACATCAACTTATCTGAGCATTGCAATGTAAGCAAACCACATAATAGTGAGCCAGGACAGGTGACGTGGTTTAAGAGCGACAAAGTCAATGTATGGAGAGGGTCAAGGGGTCAGGGTGTCAGGGGGTCAGGGGGTCAGGCTGTCAGGGGGTCAGGGTGTCAGGGTCAGGGTGTCAGGGGGTCAGGGTTAGGCTGTCAGGGTGTCAGGGTGTCAGGGTGTCAGGGTGTCAGGCTGTCAGGGTGTCAGGGTGTCAGGCTGTCAGGGGGTCAGGCTGTCAGGGGGTCAGGGTGTCAGGGTTAGGGTGTCAGGCTGTCAGGGGGTCAGGGGGTCAGGGTCAGGGTGTCAGGGGGTCAGCAGGGGGTCAGGGTGTCAGGCGGTCAGGGTTAGGGGGTCAGGGTGTCAGGGGGTCAGGGTTAGGGTGTCAGGGTGTCAGGGGGTCAGGGTCAGGGTGTCAGGCTGTCAGGGGGTCAGGGTGTCAGGCTGTCAGGGGGTCAGGGTCAGGGTGTCAGGGGGTCAGCAGGGGGTCAGGGTGTCAGGCGGTCAGGGTTAGGGGGTCAGGGTGTCAGGGGGTCAGGGTTAGGGTGTCAGGGTGTCAGGGGGTCAGGGTCAGGGTGTCAGGCTGTCAGGGGGTCAGGGTGTCAGGGGGTCAGGGTGTCAGGCTGTCAGGGGGTCAGGGTCAGGGTGTCAGGGGGTCAGGGTCAGGGTGTCAGGGGGTCAGCAGGGGGTCAGGGTGTCAGGCGGTCAGGGTTAGGGGGTCAGGGTGTCAGGGGGTCAGGGTTAGGGTGTCAGGGGGTCAGGGTGTCAGGCTGTCAGGGGGTCAGGGTCAGGGGGTCAGTGGGTAAGCAGGGGGTCAGGGTGTCAGGCGGTCAGGGTTAGGGGGTCAGGGTGTCAGGGGGTCAGGGTCAGGCTGTCAGGGGGTCAGGGTGTCAGGGTCAGGGTGTCAGGGTTAGGGTGTCAGGCTGTCAGGGCGTCAGGGTGTCAGGGTGTCAGGGTTTGGTTGTCAGGGGTCAGGGTGTCAGGGGGTCAGGGTTAGGTTGTCAGGGGTCAGGGTGTCAGGGGGTCAGGGGGTCAGCGGGTCAGGGTTAGGGTGTTAGGGGGTCAGGGGGTCAGGGTTAGGGTGTCAGGGTCAGGGTGTCAGGGGGTCAGGGTATCAGGGGGTCAGCGGGTCAGGGTTAGGGTGTCAGGGGGTCAGGGGGTCAGGCTGTCAGGGGGTCAGGGTGTCAGGGGGTCAGGGTTAGGGTGTCAGGGTTAGGGTGTCAGGCCGTCAGGGGGTCAGGGTGTCAGGCTGTCAGGGGGTCAGGGGGTCAGGGTTAGGGTGGCAGGGGGTCAGGGTGTCAGGGTTAGGGTGTCAGGGTGTCAGCAGAGGGTCAGGGTGTCAGGGGTCAGGGTGTCAGGGGGTCAGGGTGTCAGGGTTAGGGTGTCAGGGGAGACGGGGGGTCAAACAAACAGGACTTTCCCCCAGGAGACCCTTGTTCGTGTGAAACCAGACTTATTTTTCACATAACTTTTGAACTTGAGTAATCCTACTTCTGCAAAAAAAAATTGCAATCGATTATGTTCAGGGGACATTCATGGGTGAAAAGCCTGTGACAAAGTCCCTTGTTTAGTTGACTCAGACATCAACCCAACGTCCTCCTTCTTTGAACTCCATTACTTTATAAACATCATCTGACTTCCTCCTCTTCTCTTGATGGAGACGGGAGTTATATTCATGGCGTGACTGGAGTTTAGTTGACATTCTCATTAAAGTGTGTTCTGTATCCAGGAAATATCTGGAAACCTGTCCTACGTCTACACTTGCTGATGCCTCCCTTCATCTTCTTCAGGCTCCTTCCTCTCCTCTAGGTTTGGCAGCAGTCTCACATGGCGAGGTGTCGTGAGGACTCACTATGGCAGCTCCTGCCGTCAAGGCTTGCCAGTCCTTTCCACACGGTGCCAAACCGAGAAATGAAGCATGTCATCTGTAACTAATGTAGTCCATCTCTGCTGTGGGATCATCTGACTTCATCCGCAGTAACCGGGCTCTCTTGTTTTGAACGCTGCTGTAAACCTTATTTGATGCTTAAATTGTTATAAACACCTGACATTTCAGCTGCAGATACCACTGGATATCCTTGTTGAAAAATGTAAAAGTAAGGTTTTTGACAGGGCGCATTTGATAGTGTTACGTCATTTTATTCTGCTATACTGCACCTTAACGGGATAGTTTGGGCGTGTGTTAAGTTTTCAGCCACAAACGATGACAGTCGGCCAAAGTATTGAGAAACAGATGGGGATAAGTACTTCTGTGGATGAGGGCAGCAGCTGAATGTATATTAGGCACCAAAAGTGGTTGTGTTTATTGTGGTAAATCTAAAGTAATCCTTTAAAACACAAAATTCACCCCAAATGTTTTTGGTGAAAGGAGTGGTGGCTTTGACGAGAACATAAACAACAGCAGCGGTTCCACCTGTCGGAAAGGGTTGTCTGGAGGCAAATATTCACAATATAGAATACACTTGTGTGCTGACGATGGAAATATAACTCCTACAACCTCACTTTAATGTTGGTTTTAGACCGTAGATTCAATCAAACCTTGATCTCATGTTCTCATTTACTCTTAAGTTTAAGGCGAAATCTCCGACGGTTCGCTCGCTAATCAATTCATCTGTTCATGCAGATCTGAAGCCTTCTTTTGTCCGCGGGTCACCGCTTCCTTCAAAGTCAGCTGTGCGGCGCGATATCTCCCGGACCGAAAGCAGACAGGGAGCAAACAGTCATGTCTTCCGGCAGGCAGTTGACAAAACTGCAGATCAGTGGGTGTCAATTTGTTTCCAAAGCGCAGCTTTAATTCTTCAGCCTGGAGTCAAACAGAGCGTCCTAACGTGCAGTTTGTTTATGTGTGTTGTAACGAGCGGCGCCCTGCAGGAAGGACACGCCGTCCTGCTCTGTGGTTCCAGTTGGTTTTCTGCTGGCCGGGCCGAGGACGCTGGTGAAAACACACCAAATGTGGTGCAGATCATAACCTCCCCAGGGCCGCTTCATAATGTGAAGGAATGAATGAGAAAGAAAACAAGACCTAAAGTTTGAATCCTCAGTCTCAGAGAGCAGCACTAGCTATTACAACTATTGTGTGCTGCATATATAGATTTAAAGGAACAGTGGAAAGGTTTATCGGATGATTGAATATAATATCCATAAAGCCATGTATAAGTACAGAGGGAGTCTTCCACGGAGTCGCCATGTTGCTCCAGCAGCCAGAACAAACACTGTGTTAAATAATCATAATACAAGACCGTAGTGTTGATAAAACCCGACGGTATAGAACAGGGAGTACAAAATACATGTTTTGTGGGAGTAAGATTATTTGTTCCTTAACTAGTTATTAACTTTTATGAATTGTTTGTTGTTGTAATACCCATGTTGGCCACAAGGCTGAGGTGCACCACTCCCCCATGTTCTCAACAGGACTGAAGGCACCAATGTTCTCTTCCATGCTGAGTTTTAATTTCTCAAACACAAGACACATATAATGAGAGTTAAGTTAAATAACGTTATTGTCTGTCTTTAGGCTTGTTGTATTTTATTTAGCACTAATCTGCCATGAAGGAACACTTTGAAATGTTTAGTCCTATTTAGAACATGGGGTAGTTTGACCTGCTAAAACTTTTAGTTTCACACCTATAAGTATCCATCAGGAACTTAGAAACATTATCTTGACAATACCTTTATTTTACTGTATTCACCAGACACAGGAGGGGAAACTAATTAGATCGGTGTTAGAACATCAATCACCCAAATTCTTCTTTTCTCTCGCTTGCCTCAGGGCTTCAGTACCTCTAAAATAAGAAAAGCACATTTTTGACAGCAAATAACCACCACTCTAAACTTGCACATTCTGTGTGCTATTCAAAGGACGTCGGCATGAGCCCCTCTTTTGCTGGATCTCGTCAGTTAAATGAGTGTCTTCCAGGACTTATCAGAGATGAAGGGAGATCTGAAATGGGCTTGTGGCGGTTGAGGATTCTAGGAACAATGACGAGCAGGCTTTTAATCTTTGCTCCTTTTAACAAGCCGAGGGCACAATACCAGGGAGGAGGGCATTGATGAGGGGGGGGGGGTAGTAATGAGCTGGGCATTGAGTGTGTAGAATAGCCCGCATGTAGGTTTCAGTGGCAAGTACTAATTAGTTGAAGGAATCGAGGGATCCTCTCTCATGGTGGATCACAGAAGAGCAGAGGAAGAGTCGGTTCACACTGTGGAGGGTCTAAAATGTCATGAAGGAAATGTATTATTATGTTGTTTTTTTCCTGGAACTATTTTGCTTGTTGCACAACAGTCACACTGTCAGCCAATCCCAGTCTCTCATTTCCCCTGTGCCTGCAGATCCTCCCACTTCCTGCCTCCTGCCCTGCAGTCCCACCATTCCCCATCACCGACATCAGGGTGAAGATGGTCACTGTTACTGTTACTGATACTGTTGTGAGCGCTCAACACATTTCAGATCAGAGCACAGAGCTGAATGAGGACAGAGTGTGGTGCAGCTGCTCATGTTCAAAACCCAGTCAATTATGTGCAGAAACAAATTGGCATTGTATGTTTCTGAAAACCATGGATGAGTAGAATGTTGACGTTTCAGAACCCAAAATACATCAAGAATAAGTTTCATCATAACTGCTTTGTATCATGCTTGCAGAAACGCTCAATGACACATGGTTAATGTTGTGAAATGATTGGCTAGGATTAGGAAACAAAACTACCTGATTATTGTTAGAGAAAAAGATCATGGGTTGTGTTAAAATGGTGACGCGGTGACATAACATGGCGTGACATAACATGGCGTGACATAACATGGCGTGACTTAACATGGCGTGACTTAACATGGCGTGACATAACATGGCGTGACTTAACATGGCGTGACTTAACATGGTGTGACATAACATGGCGTGACATAACATGGCGTGACTTAACATGGCGTGACTTAACATGGCGTGACATAACATGGCGTGACATAACATGGCGTGACTTAACATGGTGTGACATAACATGGCGTGACATAACATGGCGAGACGGCGTGACACAACATGGCGTGACACAACATGGCGTGACACAACATGGCGAGACGGCGTGACATAACATGGCGTGACATAACATGGCGAGACATAACATGGCGAGACGGCGTGACATAACATGGCGTGACATAACATGGCGTGACTTAACATGGCGTGACATAACATGGCGAGACGGCGTGACATAACATGGCGTGACATAACATGGCGAGACATAACATGGCGAGACGGCGTGACATAACATGGCGTGACTTAACATGGCGTGACACAACATGGCGAGACGGCGTGACATAACATGGCGTGACATAACATGGCGAGACATAACATGGCGAGACGGCGTGACATAACATGGCGTGACACAACATGGCGTGACTTAACATGGCGTGACTTAACATGGCGAGACATAACATGGCGTGACTTAACATGGCGTGACTTAACATGGCGTGACTTAACATGGCGTGACATAACATGGCAAGACGGCGTGACATAACATGGCGTGACTTAACATGGCGTGACTTAACATGGCGAGACATAACATGGCGTGACTTAACATGGCGTGACTTAACATGGCGTGACTTAACATGGCGTGACATAACATGGCAAGACGGCGTGACATAACATGGCGTGACATAACATGGCGTGACTTAACATGGCGTGACTTAACATGGCGAGACATAACATGGCGTGACTTAACATGGCGTGACTTAACATGGCGTGACTTAACATGGCGTGACTTAACATGGCGTGACTTAACATGGCGAGACATAACATGGCGTGACTTAACATGGCGTGACTTAACATGGCGTGACTTAACATGGCGAGACATAACATGGCGTGACTTAACATGGCGTGACTTAACATGGCGTGACTTAACATGGCGTGACATAACATGGCAAGACGGCGTGACATAACATGGCGTGACATAACATGGCGAGACATAACATGGCGTGATATAACATGGCGTGACTTAACATGGCGTGACATAACATGGCGTGACTTAACATGGCGTGACTTAACATGGCGTGACATAACATGGCGAGACGGCGTGACATAACATGGCGTGACATAACATGGCGAGACATAACATGGCGAGACGGCGTGACATAACATGGCGTGACATAACATGGCGTGACTTAACATGGCGTGACACAACATGGCGAGACGGCGTGACATAACATGGCGTGACATAACATGGCGAGACATAACATGGCGAGACGGCGTGACATAACATGGCGTGACACAACATGGCGTGACATAACATGGCGTGACTTAACATGGCGTGACACAACATGGCGTGACGCAACATGGCGTGACACAACATGGCGTGACTTAACATGGTGTGACATAACATGGCGTGACATAACATGGCGTGACATAACATGGCGAAACGGCGTGACATAACATGGCGTGACATAACATGGCGTGACTTAACATGGCGTGACTAAACATGGCGTGACATAACATGGCGAGGCGGCGTGACATAACATGGCGTGACTTAACATGGCGTGACTTAACATGGCGTGATATAACATGGCGTGACATAACATGGCGTGACATAACATGGCGAGACGGCGTGACATAACGTGACATAACATGGCGTGACTTAACATGGCGTGACTTAACATGGCGTGACTTAACATGGCGTGACACAACATGGCGAGACGGCGTGACATAACATGGCGTGACTTAAAATGGCGTGACTTAACATGGCGTGACATAACATGGCGTGACTTAACATGGCGTGACATAACATGGAGTGATATAACATGGCGAGACGGCGTGACATAACATGGCGTGACATAACATGGCGAGACGGCGTGACATAACGTGACATAACATGGCGTGACATAACATGGCGTGACATAACATGGCGTGATATAACATGGCGAGACGGCGTGACATAACGTGACATAACATCGTGTCGTGACGACATGACGTGTACTTTTTTTTAAACATATTTTCATGGCCTTATTCTAACATGTATTCTTACGACATGTTTGTTGGCGAGACGGCGTGACATAACATGGCGTGACATAACATGGCGAGACATAACATGGCGAGACGGCGTGACATAACATGGCGTGACATAACATGGCGTGACTTAACATGGCGTGACATAACATGGCGAGACGGCGTGACATAACATGGCGTGACATAACATGGCGAGACATAACATGGCGAGACGGCGTGACATAACATGGCGTGACTTAACATGGCGTGACACAACATGGCGAGACGGCGTGACATAACATGGCGTGACATAACATGGCGAGACATAACATGGCGAGACGGCGTGACATAACATGGCGTGACACAACATGGCGTGACTTAACATGGCGTGACTTAACATGGCGAGACATAACATGGCGTGACTTAACATGGCGTGACTTAACATGGCGTGACTTAACATGGCGTGACATAACATGGCAAGACGGCGTGACATAACATGGCGTGACTTAACATGGCGTGACTTAACATGGCGAGACATAACATGGCGTGACTTAACATGGCGTGACTTAACATGGCGTGACTTAACATGGCGTGACATAACATGGCAAGACGCCGTGACATAACATGGCGTGACATAACATGGCGTGACTTAACATGGCGTGACTTAACATGGCGAGACATAACATGGCGTGACTTAACATGGCGTGACTTAACATGGCGAGACATAACATGGCGTGACTTAACATGGCGTGACTTAACATGGCGTGACTTAACATGGCGTGACATAACATGGCGTGACATAACATGGCGTGACTTAACATGGCGTGACTTAACATGGCGAGACATAACATGGCGTGACTTAACATGGCGTGACTTAACATGGCGTGACTTAACATGGCGTGACTTAACATGGCGTGACTTAACATGGCGAGACATAACATGGCGTGACTTAACATGGCGTGACTTAACATGGCGTGACTTAACATGGCGAGACATAACATGGCGTGACTTAACATGGCGTTACTTAACATGGCGTGACTTAACATGGCGTGACATAACATGGCAAGACGGCGTGACATAACATGGCGTGACATAACATGGCGAGACATAACATGGCGTGATATAACATGGCGTGACTTAACATGGCGTGACATAACATGGCGTGACTTAACATGGCGTGACTTAACATGGCGTGACATAACATGGCGAGACGGCGTGACATAACATGGCGTGACATAACATGGCGAGACATAACATGGCGAGACGGCGTGACATAACATGGCGTGACATAACATGGCGTGACTTAACATG
This sequence comes from Taurulus bubalis, assembly GCF_910589615.1. Lineage (NCBI taxonomy): Eukaryota > Metazoa > Chordata > Actinopteri > Perciformes > Cottidae > Taurulus > Taurulus bubalis. The sequence continues at coordinate 33,852,164 of NC_136592.1, read as the reverse complement.
GCGTGACACAACATGGCGAGACGGCGTGACATAACATGGCGTGACATAACATGGCGAGACATAACATGGCGAGACGGCGTGACATAACATGGCGTGACACAACATGGCGTGACATAACATGGCGTGACTTAACATGGCGTGACACAACATGGCGTGACGCAACATGGCGTGACACAACATGGCGTGACTTAACATGGTGTGACATAACATGGCGTGACATAACATGGCGTGACATAACATGGCGAAACGGCGTGACATAACATGGCGTGACATAACATGGCGTGACTTAACATGGCGTGACTTAACATGGCGTGACATAACATGGCGAGGCGGCGTGACATAACATGGCGTGACTTAACATGGCGTGACTTAACATGGCGTGACATAACATGGCGTGACTTAACATGGCGTGATATAACATGGCGTGACATAACATGGCGTGACATAACATGGCGAGACGGCGTGACATAACGTGACATAACATGGCGTGACTTAACATGGCGTGACTTAACATGGCGTGACTTAACATGGCGTGACACAACATGGCGAGACGGCGTGACATAACATGGCGTGACTTAAAATGGCGTGACTTAACATGGCGTGACATAACATGGCGTGACTTAACATGGCGTGACATAACATGGAGTGATATAACATGGCGAGACGGCGTGACATAACATGGCGTGACATAACATGGCGAGACGGCGTGACATAACGTGACATAACATGGCGTGACATAACATGGCGTGACATAACATGGCGTGATATAACATGGCGAGACGGCGTGACATAACGTGACATAACATCGTGTCGTGACGACATGACGTGTACTTTTTTTTAAACATATTTTCATGGCCTTATTCTAACATGTATTCTTACGACATGTTTGTTGGCGAGACGGCGTGACATAACATGGCGTGACAACATGGCGAGACGGCGTGACATAACGTGACATAACATGGCGTGACATAACATGGCGTGACATAACATGGCGTGATATAACATGGCGAGACGGCGTGACATAACGTGACATAACATCGTGTCGTGACGACATGACGTGTACTTTTTTTTAAACATATTTTCATGGCCTTATTCTAACATGTATTCTTACGACATGTTTATAAAGTAATAACATTTATCTTGAGCCTTTTGGTTCGGCCCTCCACAACGGTCCCAATTTATCATGTGGCCCCCTGGTGTAGGACAACAACGTGACAGCGTAGCCCAACAAGGTAGCATAGCGCATCAAGGTAGCATAGTGCATCAAGGTAACGTAACGCATCAAGGTAGCGTAGCCCAACATGGTAGTGTAGCGCATCAAGGTAGCGTAGTGCATCAAGGTAACGTAACGCATCAAGGTAGCGTAGCGCATCAAGGTAGCGTAGCGCATCAAGGTAGCATAGAGCATCAAGGTAGTGTAGAGCATCAAGGTAGCGTAGCGCATCAAGGTAGCGTAGCGCATCAAGGTAGTGTAGAGCATCAAGGTAGCGTAGAGCATCAAGGTAGCGTAGCGCATCAAGGTAGCGTAGCGCATCAAGGTAGTGTAGAGCATCAAGGTAGCGTAGAGCATCAAGGTAGCGTAGCCCAACATGGTAGTGTAGCGCATCAAGGTAGCGTAGCGCATCAAGGTAACGTATCGCATCAAGGTAGCGTATCGCATCA